>NW_013666699.1:212336-230408 GCF_000517525.1 Limulus polyphemus
TGACTAGCTGCCTTCCCTCTAGTCTTACACTGCTAAATTAGGGACGGCTAGCGCAGATAGCCCTCGTGTAGCTTTGCGCGAAATTCCAAAACAAACAAACAATCATTTAATAGTGTGGTTTAAGGTGTCTGACATTAGGTATCGTTGAATAAACGTTTCATTTATTGGTAAACGCTAGGGAAGTATAGTAATAGGTAACAGATAATAAAAAAAACTAAGTCTCAAGGTAAAAGGCACAACAAATAAGTTCTTTTTTACCTTAAAGTTTTGCATGATAATTGGCAAGTAGGTTGCATTGCAGTTCGCTGGTTGCCAACTGGACGACTCGGATCTAGTATATACTTAATGTAACAAGAGAAGTGAGTGTCCTGAGCGTAGTAAGAAAAAGCTAAATATTTAGGCTAGCATTATTAAAAATTTTAAAAAGTGTTTGAGTATATTGTTTGATAGAATTTCAGGTCTGGCTTAGATTAGTAACGCAAAGCCAATGTGCTTATGGGAAGGTTTGAAAGTTCACTAGCATATTTATGTATATTTTTATATTTAAATACTGAGGTATTAAAGTAAAATCGTGTTCCTGACAAAACTGGTTTCACGATTTATACTTGTTGACGAAATGAAACAGGAACAGGTTAGTTAACACTTGTAGGGGCTTTAAACGTCACTCGTACATTGAGTGCGGGTAGAAAAAAAATCTGTTGTGACTTTTGTTTATCTTGGATATGGCTGTGATAATTTGATTCAGTGTTTGGTGCATGAACAGTTTTTGCATCTCTATCCGTGAAACCAAAAATACCTATGGAGGCCAGACCGGAAGTTGGGAATACTTCCTTCCACTGTACTAATATGAAAGGATACATGCTTCGTTGAAAGCTCGTTGTGTTAGAAAAACCAAAGCTATTATACACAGCCATTCTGCATAAGCAAATGAGTAGGTGTGTCTAAATATATGTGTTTGTGTGTGTGTAATAGAGTTAGAAAGTTGTTTGAAGGGTCTCGGTCGTTTTTAACTTGCGTTTCTTATTAAATATTTAACTGGTCAATACCAAAATATGTTGCTAGTCATAAATAATTTCTATGTTAGACACCTATTAGTCCTGATAACTTTTTCTCATTGAAACATTTTAAATAGAACTATAAAGCACAGGCATAATTGTTATTGTTTGTCATTAAAGCACACAGCTGTACAAAGGGCTATCTGTGCTCTGCCCACCATGGTATCAAAACCCGGTTTATAGCTGCATAACTAACCATAAGTCTGCAGACATGCCGCTGGGGGCGCATAATTATAATGGTAGGTTTTTTATAGGGTGCACTTTGGTTTTTGTATTGGACGTTTTAGTTTTGGGGAGAATTACAACAAAATGAAATGGCTTAAACCACTAATATTTGTTGTCTCTAAGTTACTGAATGAATACTTACGTGTCTCGATCTTTAGTTACGTTCTGAACCGTTGCCCTGGTTGGTTTTATCCCGCACTGATTTCTTCCTAATCGTTGCTGGCTTTAGTCCCTCTAGCACTGCTAGGTTTTGATCGTTGTTCTTAGTCCACGTTCTTGCCACTGCCCATGGCTTAATCTTAAATTATGTTGTGAACAATAACGTGTTTAGCTGCGTGACATTCGAATATGAGGCAGTTTTAATTTTTCAGTTTTATGCTATAGAGTGCCTTTGAATTACATTTTAAACAGCTGTGATCTAAGTGTTCCCGTAACTACTGAGTGATTGCTAATTCCTATAACAGTATAAGTATGAAGCCCCTTCAGCCTTTACACCGTGTTAAAGATTCTGTGTTTTTAACTGACTGTCCTAGAACTTTTCTGCTTAATAATTTGTTTCCGTCTCTGTATTCAATCAAGTCGCACAAAACAACTACTGGATCCTCATTTAGATTGTTTAATTACCTTCAGTTTTGTGCCTTTTCTTCTTTCCCCAAGTACTGACCTGTGTACTTTGGATTCAGCATAAAGTTTGCTAGTTGGATGACTTTTGGCAAGGGTAATTGCTACAAAGTATATTTTCATAGTGTTGCTTTTTTTTTCTTTGTTTAAGATGGAGACCACCTTATACAGCATTCCTTTATCACTTTGATATGATATTTGTGATTTCATGCAATATTCATTACTGTATACCCAGCACTCCACTAATTTGCTCAGTTGTAGTAACTTTATACTTTGAAAATCCAAAAAGATCATAAAGATATTATGTACATAGTTCCTGATTGAACTGGTATTTTTGGTGTAACTTTGGTTATAAAATGTGCCCTTGCTGAACACTGAAATTGACTTGTTTTTATATAAGTAGTGGAACCCACCCAGTAACTTGGACATTATTGGATATTTTAATTTTCTTAAAATCCTGACAATTATATTGTGCTGTATGAAGAGTGTTCATGTGAGACAAGTAATTGATCAATGTAGAAATTCATATACCAACTATACATTTCTGTATTTGAAAGAATTGTCATATCTTTCCAGATAATTCCAAACCAATAAACTTTTTTTTTCTGCAATATTCTAAACAAGCTTTGAGTGGTTGGACTACTCATTATATACACCTTTCTTGAATATTCTCGATTCTGTGTAACCAATCTTAGTTCATAAAATTAACTCACTCTCTTTCTTGTGTTTGAAGCTTTCAGTGGCAAAATTACTACAATTTCATAATAATTTCATTTATGCATGCTAGGTCTGTAGCAAGCTCTAGAAATATCCAATCTAAAAGAAAAGTATTAGACTAAAACTGTAGCATGAAAAGAAAAATATAGGCTACATTTACATACGTATAAAACTGCATATCATTCATAGTCATATATGTCTGAATAAGTAAATAGAACATTTGCCTATGTTATCAGTCATGATGGGCTGATCATTTCTTCCTTTATAGGTTTCATTTGCAAAGTGCTCTTTTTGAAAGTGTGGGTAAAGCTGGCTTTACTTCATAGCCAGGATATTAATTTATAATTGTTTAGGTTTTTAGGAAGTGAGTAATTTCAAACTTCCCCCATACTTTCATTACATAAAGGTCATCATCCTTGAACTTAGGTTGCTAATAACACCAACTTTTAGCAATAATAAATGGATTGAATAGTTATCAAATTTGATTTAAAGCCATTGAATACTTTTTGGAATAATGCATTGCCAAATCATAAGCAAAACAGTACTTAATCCCAAGGAGTCAAGGAAAGTATTTATATTGGTAAAGGATATTTTATGAGTTTAAAGCTAAAATTTTCTTTCTTTCTGTTGCAATTTAAGGCATCAGTTGTAGGTGTTTCTATAGCATGAAAATCACTTGATCCTAGCGAGTACAACAATGGTGTGAATTGGTTTTTTCCTAATTATTCCAGTGTTCTATCTTAAATGGTACATTTTAAGTGTTACACAATGTGTGCTACAGCATATAACATGAATCTTTGCTGTAGTGTTATAACTTAGATTATGTGAATTTCAGCTCCATAATGTATTTTTTGGCAGTGGTGTAAGTCATTTCAGAACAGCATTTTTAACGAGATGGTCAGCCTGGAATAAATCTAGCAGAAATAATGACAGCTTGATGAATCAATTTCTTCAGTAAAGGCAACTTTTGGTCATACAAAGATTCTATAAACATATTATTTTGATTGTTTGCAAGTTTGAGCAAAGATTTTTTCATCCTGTCTTGTACACTTGTTTTCAATCCATTTACTTCTTGGCACAGACTGTTTTAGTGAAATTTAGAATTACATTTTAATGTGTCTTGCCAAACCTCCTATTATATAGTGTGCCTATCTTCTCCCTTCAATTAGTTTCACCTGAAAACAGTAACTCGCCCAAATAAGTCAAATGTAGTATCACATGCTTGCTCATTATAACTCCAGGCACACCTAAAATTTCACACCTAGAACTAAAATGGTAATGTGAGATCAACCCAGAGTGACTAGTGCTGCCTATTTCCGTTTGAAAATAATGGAGGTTGTAACCTCACACACACACACACACACACACACACACACACACACACACATGGGAATGACTGGAAACAATAATACTAGAAAGATACAACCTAACAACTTTCTTGACCACATGTTATACAAAAGCTGCAAATACACCTGTGTAACTGAATGTTTTTGAAAACTTCTATATACAATGCATGCAATATATGTATTATAACATCTGACGACAGCCAGAGAATTCACTGGTTGAACCGTTGTGAAAATAATACACATAATAAAGATGAGAATAATGGTCCAAATAATTATACCATTAGCAATACTAATACCTTGTCTCAATCATTCGCAAAACTATATTGTGGACATATGGTTATGAGTGGGAAGAATATACCGTGTATCCATGGCTGCGATTACATCTTAAATCTTTTGACTCCACCACTGAGAAGGGTTTCAATGTACTTGCAATAAAATTGACAAGTTTGTTAGTGATGCTTCTGATGAGTGCATGTAGACTTGTATTTAGTTGATTTTGTACAGTACACTGCTATTGTAGGCTGCTGCACCTGGGTGGAAGTACCAGATCCAGATGTAGACTACTGTAGCTCTGCCTCATGTTTATGCTAGAAATACAAAAGAGTATATCAGTTATATAATATAGCTTATAATAAAAAAAAACACAAACATATAATAATAAAAATGATGAATATATTTCAAAACATGAGAAATTTAGTTGAACTGTAGAATATAGTTTACAATGAATAAAAATAATTAAAAATATATCATAATAAATATATGTTATGTAATATAGCATAGCTTGTAATAATATATATATATATTAGTTGAACGCACATGATAAATTTATTTACCTGTATTATATTGTACAATTTACATAGAATATAGTTCATATGAAAAAATAATAATGAGAAAAAGGCAGTTTGGAGACTATTTGGTTGGAGCATATTGACCTGATTTAACCCTCTCCCCAAGGGCATCCTTTACTGTGAATGTCATAATGTTTTTAGTAACTTACATTTAAAATTTAATTAAATTACTTTTTGTTCATGAGTACAAAAGTTGTCATTTACTCTTACATTATTAAGTATTCACTAAATCATATGGCAAATATGAATAGTGTGCCATTGAATACCAATTAGTATAGCATAAAATCATAGCTAATAATCCATATTTTAATAATATATATGTTTTTAATTTTATAAGGCAATATTTAACAAAAATCCTGAATTTCCTCTAGTTTGAAAAAAAAAATATATATCTAGGTATCCCCTCTTTTATAATTTACCACCCCTCCAAGAAGTACAAAATTTAATGTAAACTACTCATTATAATGTTGTCATTAGTCAGGCAAAGTATAATTTCCATAGCCTTCAATTTTGTTTGGTTAAGTAGCCATCAAATAGAAAATCTGACCCCTCTTGCCACACCCACCTGTCACATCCTGTTTTTCAGGATTTGTCAATAGTTCTCTGACAGTCAATACTATATTATTTAGAACCAATAGAAAGCCAGGGTCTTCATCTATTAAATGACGTATTATATTACATTGTTTTCTTTACAGAAAAGTGTTAATTTCTCTTTCAGTAGAAACTTTGTTCCCAAATAATAATGTAATAATGACAGTCTAGAAATCTGAGTACAAAAGTTGTCATTTACTCTTACATTATTAAGTATTCACTAAATCATATGGCAAATATGAATAGTGAGCCATTGAATACAAATACTTTAATTTTCCTTACCAAAGTATTTGAATACAATTACAAATACTCCCAAAACTGTATTCGAATGCATTTGAATATGAATACCCTGTGTCTGATACAGTAACTAGAAAAACTTCACAGAAAACAAAAAGAAAAAATAGATTAATAAATGAAAACATTATAAATTATTCAAAGATCACAATGATCAACAAAAATAATCACTCCAGAAATAATGCATGCATTCATAAAAGTAAGAAAAGAAGGAAATATATCTACTTACACTCAAAACAAAACACACAAAAACCCTTTTAAATGCAAAAATGGACCAGGAGTAAATAAGTTATTAGTAAAATGAAAAATAATGGGGGAGAGGGGGATATCAATATGTACACAAATGATCACTCCTTCAGTGGTGCATTTTATGGGAGTGGGTCATGTTATCTCCTTGATTAGAAGGATGACCATTTTCATGGGAATCAGTTATGGTGGAATTTGCTCTTGTTGGGCCACCTGGAGGCTTTCTCCTCCAGGGGTTAACGAAAACAGTTGTTACAATCAGAATCTGCTTTAGAACCTTCTAGAGGCAGGGGGCTAAAACTATACCTTGGTTGAGTGATTTTTCTATGGGCTTTGAATTAGTTTAAAATTTTTATTTTTTATTTCTAAATAACTGGATGATTTCATCAGTATAATCAGTTACTTATGAGCAGCAATTACATAGATTAGTGTCTCTTGAACTAATCTTTTAATCAAATAATGTCACGAAAATAACAAACTGATCAAATTTACCATCTCTGATTATTCCAATGATTAATTAATAAAAATTGATTGTTATGACAATAGTTAACTTATTAAAATTAGTTTTTCATTATTCTGTGTTTTTTACTTATTCCAACAATCTAAGTAAATGAAATAATGCCATTGTTTGTTGTTAATTACAAAAACTATATAATTGAGGGGGGGGGGTCTGGTTCAATTCCAATTGCCACTAATCTTACTTGCACTGTCTTTGTTATTGCAAAGCTACCAAGGCTAACTGCCACTGTTACTAGTTTTGAACTGTTGATTAGAGGGAAGGCAAATGGCTGGAAACATCTACTGCAAACTTTCTGGCTACCTAAGTGTTAAATGAAGAGTAATTTGCTTCTTTTTTTTACATTGTTTCTTATTTATAATTGCATAACTATTCTTTAATGCTGTATAAGCAGTTGCAGATCTAGGGTAGGGGTTCAGGGGGACTGGATTTCCCATCTATTTTCTTTCTAGAAATTCTATATTCTTTAATGTTGTATAATCAGGCATAGATTTAGGAGATGGAGTTGGGACTCCTAATTTTTTTTTTTCATTAATAAATAACTATTCTCTAATGTTGAATAAGCAGGTGTGTATCTAGGGAAGGGGTCAACCTTTTTTTTGTTATTGAGAAATTAAAAATTTATAAAATGTTATTGGCACAGATTTTGGGGGTGTGGGGTGAACTTCTCTATTTTTCACAAATTAATTTAAAAAAATCCAGCTAGCAGTCCTTACACTACCATATAATAATAAAACATACATTAAATGTCAGTTTTTTTATTTGATTAGGCTTATTAATTACCATCAAATATTTTGAGGTTTCGTGAAATCAACACAGCTGGAGTCTGTAGCCATTCTGTTAAGGCCTTAGCCAGTAACTGACTTTTTCAAGTCAATACAGCAGTATGAACAAATGTTAATTAAATGTTGCCATGGTAAATTTCCGTGCCTTGGCTCTATCTAGACATGTACAAAGTGTCTAGATTTTAGATTTGTTTTCGTCAAAGTTAGTATTGTTTAGAACACCTGCAACTTTTATAATGTAGACTTGTATAGAATAATTTTTTTCTTTGTTGTTGAGAAGTTATAATTCTCTTGAGAAAGATGATTTTCATATTGATGATGCCTAAAATAAGTGCAAATGCAAAGGAGTATGACTATAAGTAGCAATATCAAAAAAAAAAAAATATATATATATATAATGGTCATCCTGTTACCACTGGTATAATTTTTTCTAAATATGATTGTAAGTAATTGTAATTATTTAATTTTAATTGAAAAATTTGAAACTCTTGTTTTTAATTTTTTATTTTCATATCAATCACATTACTAGAGATGAAGATATAAGCTTTGATATTGCTGGAATTCTCTACAGAATATGATACTTTAAATTTTATTTATTCAAGCTACTTATTGACTATATGATAAACACTGATTAATCCACAATACTACATTATTATAGTGGAAGTATCCTCTTGCATGTTAAAAACAACCAACTAAAAATTTGGTTAGTTTTACATAGTTAACTTTGAAAAAGTTATATGGTATCACTGTTGGTATGTGACAAGTTAGTGAGCACCATTTATCACACAGATCTTTTAGAATAATTAATACACGACAGCAGAGAGTAGTAGTGGTAGACATTCTTTGAACAGACAAGATCTCACCGTCTATCCACATTTTGGACATTTAATCATTTCAGTGAAGCATGATCCAAAATGGATGGTGGAAGTCCTACCATAGAAATAGTGTCAACAGTGTTTTACAAAGACGACCACCATAAACAATTACTTCATCATTGTACAGTTTTTGAATTTATTAGCTACGAACACATGACTAATATATGCAATTATACATTCTACTCTGTCCTGCAACTGTAACAACATTGGTTTGTTTCACTATTAGTGGTATTGTCATTGTCCAATAAAAACTCACTGTTTTGCCATGGCTATGCAACATTGGAATCTCCACTAAAGGAAGTTTTTGGGATTGGAATGCCTGTGCACATTCCTCACTCCAGCCAAACTACATCTCAATTTTAGTGAAATTAGACAATGCTGCTGCTATATTGGAAAAAAGCTGTCCTGAAATCAATAGTAATATGCAAAACGAGGGGGAAATGGATTTCTTACTTGATCACAGATTGAGGTTAGTCTTTCTCATCTTGCTGTGTTAGCATGGTCTGTAGAGACTCCATCTATACCTACAGTATAATTGAGAAATTCCTCATCTGTAAGCATGATTGCACATTTTCCTGGTTTCAAGCTTGCATTCTTTAGGTGCTGGAATACTATTCTTAGTAGGATCTCAGCTGCAACTTCAAATGTTGGACCAAACATCAAAACATTATTGATGTTGACAAGGCATCTCTTCAGTTGCAGCCTCTTCAGTGTAATCTCCATTAGCCTCTCAAAAGAGGCAGGCATATTACATAGGACAAATAGCATGACACAAAACTTGTACAAGTCATCTCTCATGCTAAAAGCAATTTTAGATGTGCTCTTATCATTTGGCTCAATATGGTAGTATCTGGAGGCCAGATCCAAAGTGTTTAACCAATAGGAACATCCCAATGCATTCTATCATTAATCTGTTCATGACATTGGGAAGGTATCAATACAAGTTACCCATTCAATCCTTTAAAATCAACACAACCTTGGTGTACCATCCTTCTTTCTGACAATCATTACCAGAGGTGATGAAGCACTTTCTGAAGGTTTTATGACCCCATTCTTTAACAGGCTATATCCCTACTATTCCAAGGAAGCTGGCACAATGATTTTTGATCAGACATGCCTGCAAGCCATGTTAGTAAAATGTTCCAAAATAGTATTCAATGGAACTTAAGATATTTACAGTAATGCTTATAAATGTAATGTATGTTTGAACATATCTGTTTGTGTATGTGTCCTCGCATTGACTGTTATATCATAATTACTTGTAAATGAATAGCTCACAGCCTGTAAGTATGCAAAACTCGACAAAGTTATTCCTAATCACAAATTGGCAAAGCTAGGAATGATGTTTTAATAAGAAAAAAAAGTCAATAACTGAGTTAATGAATTATAAAAACAAAAACATACCATTAGGTTTACTTAATATATCATTATATTGGAAGACCGAGTTTGTTCAGGATGCCCTCTTTTTTTAGTATAAAAGCCTGGCGAGAAAAACCAGCGGGATTGAAGAGATAGATAATTGAATCAAGCGAACAGTAGGCACTGTAAGTAAAGTGTGCAAATCGCTGTGATTTATAGCGTGTGTTATAAAGGTTAAGTTTAAAGTGACTGTGGGAATTCTGTGTATTACTGAAATTTGTATTGAGAAAGAATAAACTAGTTTTAATCAAAAAATGACTTGTATCACTGAAGTTTCTCGGAAAGAATTTCTACCGGAAATTATCAAACAAGCAGATACGTAACAATATATATATATATATATAAACACCAGTGTCTGTGTCAAACACAAATTTCTTTTCAATCCAATAGATGGCGCTGTAATATTACTATTATTGTTATTATTGATGTTTTTAAACCTAGGTAAGACATTTCAAAATATGTAGTCAAAATTTTTTACAACAATTTTTTTATGAAGAGTTATACCTTCATGCATTTTCCCTTCAGCCTCAAGTTCTTTGCCATCACAGTTAATTAATTGCAGGGTTAGATGTTTGACTGTGTAAGACTATTTCTTCCAGAACCAGTTCTTTTTTTGCATGGTTTAGTTTATAAGCTTTACCAGGAAGTAGATTTGAACATAACATACAAATATACACAGGTCGAAATTCTAATCAAGGACCACTTATAAGAGATAACCAAATATACACAAAAAATGTTGTTTTCATGAAAAACTAGAAAAAGGGTAAACATTCTTTATACATATATTGTTGCTATAATATAATTAATTCATAAAACATTTAGTTAGATATAATTTTCAGAAGGAAAATTGATCAGCATTTACCATCATATGAGGGGCATTCAGATAATTTACCTTTAAAAGCAAGTTAGTGAAAATGGGTTTATAACAATGACCATTTACTGTTGAAAGCAGATTAGTCCAAATGATTTTATGTAACTGAGCAATTACTTGTTTACATTCCAATAGTAATGAAGAGTTATGTTTCATCACTTTGTGCATGTGAATAAAATACTAAATAAAACACAAATTAAATTATACAATAATCAGTATACTTTGTTTTGTTTTTTTTAAATCTAACTAGCTTACCTAGAAATATCTTGACAGGGCATATAAATTAACTTGATTATTTTTTTTGTAATGTGTTAAAAAGTGTGAAATATATTGCATTTCTCAGTCTACTCTGATTGGGTTGTGGTTAAACTTTGTCAAGTTGGTTAATAGCAAAGAAGTCTTTGTGTAAGGGGAATAAATGTATGTTTTAGTGGGTGGTCTCTGGCAGATTGCTAAAGTTTGGACTTAGCCTGTTCAGATTGCACGTGTTAGATGTCCAAGGTATTCCAATTCAGTTGTACCCAATCTACATTTCTTGAAGAGACTGTTAGACCATGTATGTGTATTTCAAGTCTTCCTGAATGTAAATTGTTTGTACCAGCTGTTAGTAAATGTAAACACACCATCTACATGACCTCTGGAAAATTCCCACACATCACTAACCACTTTGTTTTTCCATTTCACAAACGTAACTTCAACAATTGAAATATGAAGTACATTGAAATGAAACAAGCCAAATGGCATTGTGAATGTTATTTTTTCCATTTGTTAGTTCCAGCTTTCAAATTCTGTCACTGTAGTCTAACTTGCTTAAGAACTTAGCACTTTCAAATTTTTTGTGCACTGTGTCTCCTGAGTGATTTGGGTATATGATTGTCTTCGTCTTAATTAACATCAAATATTTTAAAATCAAAACAGAATTACCATGAACTATCCAACTTTTTTACTAGTACAGTGGTGATCCAAAAGGATAGTGTGAATATTGTACTATTCTTAATTCTAACATTTCTTTGAGATTTTTTACAAGTAGTGCTCCTTCTATGAGTAGAAACATTACTGTATTTACTGTCATGTGTCAACCAGTTCAGTTTCAAACCTGAAACTACCAAGATGTTTTGAAAGTCCATTGCAGTTTATTTGTTTGAGGTGGTGATATTTTAACATCAGTGTGCTCAAAATCTAAGGATGCAAGAAACCTGAAATTAGATTTTCTGCTTGTTCATTTGTCACATGACCTTCAATTATAAGAGTAAGAGAATCTTATGAATCTTCTCCTAACTATGAATTCAAAAGATTGTCATGAAGGACATTTATCAGGCATCTGTACTCCTCCCTTTACTCCATAAGCTATGTTACACACACGCACCTCTACTCCATAAGCTATCTTACTTAATTTTCTAAAAGTTCCTTAGTTTGTATGGAAATAAGCACCAACACCTAGTTACAAACTTCAACCTGCCTATGATGTAATGTCAAGTAGACTCTTCTGGTTGGCCTGTTTTTTGTTTTCAAAG
This sequence comes from Limulus polyphemus, assembly GCF_000517525.1. NCBI lineage: Eukaryota > Metazoa > Arthropoda > Merostomata > Xiphosura > Limulidae > Limulus > Limulus polyphemus. The sequence continues at coordinate 224,261 of NW_013666699.1, forward strand.
TTCTGCTCAGCAACCGCTACACATTTTGTAATTCGTAACAAGTATTCCTAGTGTAGATTATGACATCTCTCTTAACAAACTTAGAACCCCTGTAGTCCACCAAATCCAGTGGACTATCTTGTGTCCTATAAGTAATAGTTTAAAATATGTGGTCATATGTAAGAAGTATGAGAAAGCAATGTATGCAAACAAGACAGAGAAATAACTAATTCTGTTCCTCAGGTTTATCATTAGTTAATGTTCTTAGTATGGCATTAGTTTTCCATAAGATCATTACACTGCTATGTTCAGATGTTTCATAGTTTTATGCTTTCACAGTTCGTTCATAAAGCTTATAGAAATATTTTACGTTGGTCTCTAAAAATTTCCTGTGGAAGTCCTGTCCGAATTATGTGAAGGTTAACAATATTGTATTAGTTACTGCTTCAGCATTAAGTTGTGGTAAGGGTAATTCTTCTTTATAATGTGTTGCATAGTTGCACAACTCCACTGTATGTCTTACTTTCTTGAGATGTAGGTAAAAACTTACAAGGTTTAAAATTATTCATACACTAAAAGCAGATGTTGCATTTTAGCATTGTTTGTGTTACCATGTTTACTAGCTAACTTCAATTCTATGTAAGACTTTACATGAGCTGTCATGTTTGAAAATGGCCTACAAGTGAAAATTCTTGAGCAACTTCTCCCATATTTTATAAAAACCCTAGTGACCTTCTAGTAGTTGATTATGAGCAAGATTAATTAAATATTGTTTGCATATATTCAAACCCTCATTAGAAGCTTTTTGTAGGCTTCTGTTACAATAAAAAATGTACTCACAAATGAAAAATATAGCAAGGCAGAGGTTGACTTTACTTTCACTTTCAGCACTTTGCTCAAAAAGTATAAAATTTATATTTTTTGACAGACTAATATGTTTTTCAGGATGTGGAATGTTAAGGGTTCCTAAAATGGATGCATGGGAATGCAGGACATCCAAAAGTACTCCTTCCAAAATTAACAAGGCAATTTAAAAAGGCCTACCCTATAGCATACAAACCATTATAATATAAAACAGAAAGGGAGATTTTTATGAGAACATAAGGTTTTCAAGATGCCTCATGTCATGTGCTCTGTGATTAGTTATGATAGTTCTTTTTGTTTCTTCTACAGTATTTCCTACTACTATGCCTGTCTATAGCTTATCTGCTTTTCCCATTGTGCCATACTTTATATGATAATTGATAGACAAACCCATGTTGTTACAAAATCATTGTCCAGAAGAGGATATCTAACAGAACTTTTTTGCCACACACATAACAGCTTCACCACTATACTTGATGTTTTGAAGTTTATAATTGTGTTACGTATCTGCTTGTTTGTTAATTTCCCTTAGAAATTCTTTCCGAGAAACTTCAGCAATACAAATCCTTTCTTAATCAAAACTAGTTTATTCTTTCTCATTACAAACTTTGCAATACACAGAATTTCCACAGTCACTTTAACATAACTACTTTTATAAACACATGCTATAATTCACAGCAATTCACACACTTTACTTATGGTGCCTACTGCTCGCTTGACTCAGTCATCTCTATCTTCAATCTATCTGCCTTTATATACTAAAAAAGAGGACGTATAGCAAATACTGGGATATTTGTGAGATTGACCAATAAGTCACGATCCTTCTAGAAACTCCAGTGCACATTCATCCCAGTGTCGCGTGATTTCTGCTGTCACAGCAATAGTTAATTTCACTGTCTCCTATTATTTTAATGGAAAATTGTTCATTAAAACATTTACCAGGGGAAACTTTAGTTTTACTGGCATCAATGATCAGTCATTGTCACTAAGGAAGTCAATTTTTGGCTTTTGATATTTTCCTTGTGATAGGATTGCATCGAAGAGGACCTCTCTCTTTTTCTCTAATAATTTGCTCAAAAAGTTTTACAATACTAGTTTCTGATAGTTTCATAACGGTGAGTAAAACAAACAAATGAATGCTTTTCCAGATAACAGAAACAACACTGTTGGTCACTTTTTGAAATCTTATCTTTCTAAACTGCACTTCTTGATCCAGGGTTATCACATTCTACAAAGCCTTGAAAATGTCAGATTCTCTCTGGGTGTGATTTTGATCTTTGTAATTACTTTCACTAATTTCACGAAATGAATGTCTTAATCATAATTTTTTTTTCAATTATGCTTAGTCTGGTTTGAATTGGGAAGCAGGGAAACATTTTAAAATCTTTTTATACTCATATTTCTTTATACCAGGTTCGTATTCTGTGCTTCTAAAATACTTAGTTTAAGTCTACTGCCACGATTATTGTAATTTTAATGTTCTCTTCTGGTTTGAAATACATCGGATGATTATATGTTTACATCTACAATTTCTGAGGATATTAACATATCAGTAACTTTTTATCAAACCTGTTTAGTTTACCTCTTGTTGTAAGTAAACTCTATAACACTCGCATATGTAAATATTATAAAAAGCATGATAGTTTAATATGGTGTTACTAGAGAAGGTTCGTATTGTGTTTCAGAGTCTTACAGTTAGTCTAAAGCAGTGCTGATCTTTTTCATTATAAGATGAATTCAATAATGCTTATTTTATTCCATCACTACTATCACGTGTGGGGGAATAGTTTTCTTTTCTAGTCATATCTTAATTATGTAGACTTCTTTAAGGGTACCATTTTCACTTTTGTAGCTTGTTTGTGGATGAATGTACTTAGACTGGTGTTTATAATGTTATGTTAATATCAGTGAATGAAGACTGCTAAATGCAACCATTTTTGTTCATGCAGCATAATCATACTTTTCCAAATTTAATCTACCAGATATTGCTTAATGGAAAGAGTGGCATGATGAGCAATCACGAGGAAATTTTCCCGAACTGTCAAAAGTAGATTGCTTCCAATAACTGATAACCACAAATTTCAGTAGTCCATATCTCCTTCCATCCTGGTCCAGCAGCATGAGATGCAGTTTAAGGGTAGTTCACCTAAAGCCAGAGGAGAGTATTGTAACAGTTGCTGTACATTTTGAAAAGATTACAGAAAATAATAATTTAATATATAACACACATAAATCATACAGTTACAATAAATAAACTCACAACATTTAGAAAATTCAGCTATCTATCAGATGCTGCAACTATGAAATGTTATGTGAACCCAAAACACACACACACACACACACAACTTTAAGAAATACATTACCCTAGAGCCAAGCTTTTAATGAGAATTCAGGACCATAAGCAAGTACATCCACTGTATGGAAGGAGCTCCACACTGCTAGATTTTGTAGATAGGATGCATTCGAAGTCTGCTCATCACAGCTATAAATACAAGAAATCAGCTATCACTGTTGGTTACTTGTCGAAGTTTGAGAGTATAAAGGAAAAAGCATCATGTGGTGTATTGAAGTCCTTTACTCATTGTTTCTTCAAAAGGATGATAGCCCTTGGACATGCTTGTCATATCAACTATGAAAAGCGATAATTTGGAGCCATGGTTTAGACCTGTTTTAAGTGGGTTGGACTTGGTTGAACAGTTAAAGGAGCTGTAAATTATGATATTCTGGAAAAGCTTTGAGATTATATGGGAAAGGATCACACCTCTTTTAATATAATTCTATACCAAGCCATACTGTACATCCTGTCCAGCAGTGATGTAAGAGGAACAATACACTAACTCTGTAGACACTTCAGAGCTTCACTCTGGAACAGAATGACAAATCTCAAACCACATTAGGTTTGAGTTGTTTTGTAAGAAGAAAAGCAGACCATTCCATCAAATATTTATTGGTGGTTTGTGGTAAGTATTAGTAACAGAGTGTAAGCTGTGAGTCTTGTCAAAAATGGGTGTATTGTGTATTAAAGTTGGGTTCTTGCAGCAAAATATGATCTCCCTCTCAATTTGACATAAAAAAATTTAATTTTATAGTTATACCATCATCATAACAATATTTCATACTGCCCTAGGATAAAATTTACTTTGTTCAATTTGTGTGGAAGTTAGATAACTCAACATATTTTTCTGAACCATGAATCTCCACCAATGCCAATAATGAATGACTGGGTCTACTCTCATTGGTCCTGAGGTGCAGGACCATTATACACTTATATATTTTCATTCACTGGAATCACTTTCACATTATCAATTCAGGATGAGATCTGTGGAAGTTGATTGATCTATTACAAAAAATTAAAGTGGTTGTAAACTGAAATGTAGTCACCCCACCTAGATCTCCAAGAACTCCAAGGTAAAAATGGACACTTTGATACATTGAAACTGTCATGGTTTATGCTCTGATTTTAATGACATTAATTCCTTGATGAATTATTACCATCCTGTGTGTATCTCCTTACACAAAACATTCCTGAGATCTGTTGATAATGTTGTCATTCAACAGTTTTTTTTATTACAGGACAGACAGGTTATATGATGGACAGGTCTGTGGTGGTGCTGGTTGACCAGCTTGCATCCTCCATGACTCTACCATTTAATACGTCACTGAAGTCTGTTGCCATCTATGTCTCCACTGGCCGTACCATCACAATCCACTCTGAGGTGGTATAGGTACTGATCTACCTGTGGAGGGTATGTTCTCAGATCACAGCCTTTCTCACTAATACTAGACCCTATTCTTATGTTCATGCCCAACGTTAGTTGTTTAGTGCAATCGATATACCTCTTTGTTCTTCCTCTTCTTTGTCTTTCTTGAAAGATGGATAATGATTCCTGAGACAACAATTATTTTCCTATAATTTTGAGGAAAATTGGCCATGATCGATACCATACAACTCCTATGCCACAGTGGAAGCTGGAAAGGGCTAAGCTTAATTCTATTATTGTTAATGTTCCCTCTGTTAACAACTAGAGTTGGGCAAATTGATTGGCTGCTTATGAGTAGTGAATGCCAGGTGACCCTCATTGGATCCAGAAAATATTAACATGTAGAATTATACATGAACTTTTCTCTACGTGAACTAAAAATCATTTAACCTTCATCATCAGATTTCGTAATTACAACATGATATCCAATGGGCTAAAAATATCTTATTTCTCCACAAAGAATAACTTGTTCTGAATGGTGCAAGATAATTGATATATCTTCATACAGGAAGAAAAAGTTTTTTCTTCACAATCAACAACAAAATGTAAGTGTTACAATTCAAGTCTATAGTAACTGTTCAGGATTACAAATATTTCATAAGAATTATTGGAATCGGTGCTGATCAAGAATATCACAAGGTCAAACACAGACAAACTAGCAAGTTTCAAAAACTGTTATTGTTATCTAAATATGACAGGAGAATGGAGATACATAAGCATGCAGTTGTAAACTCAAGTGACAAACGTCTTAATGATAATGAAATAAGTATATTGTCTCTTGGACTTAACTTTGTCCCTACCCTGAAACAAGTACCACATACTGACATCATTACTTCCACTCAAGAAGTTACTAATACATTAGATCTTATAACTGCTAATGAATTGTGCTTCCAATTTCGAGAAGCCCTAAAATCATCTACGGTTAAACCTCGAAGCAACTTAAGTAAAGTAGAGCACCAAGCTATCAGTAATTTAGACAATGATAGAGAGACTGTTATTACCTGTCAATAAGGGTAATGCTACAGTATTCTTAAACCGAAGTGACTATGAGGAAAAGACAGAAGAAGTGTTAACCGACTCAATTTATCAAATACTTTATCTTCGTATCCAACTCAATATACAGAAAAAAATAGGTTAAATAAAGAACTTTGGAACATGACAAGTAAAAAGAGAAATAAGCATGACACTACGAAAGATTACCTGTACACCATTCAGTCTCCCCACAGCTTTATGGTTTGCTCAAGATACATAAATCTAACGTACCCATGTGACCTATTGCATCTTGGTTCGCCAACTTACAAAACAGCCAAATTTATTTCTATCGTGCTGAAACCTCTAAAATAGATCCGGCTTATTCAATTAGAAACTCACGAGAATTCGTTAACCACATTTGTGACCAAATAATAACCAAAGACGATATTATGGCTAGCCTCGACGGAGTTTCACTTTTCACCCAGATACTTGCTAAATATATCATGGAAATAATACACCATCGATTAAATGACGACATCTCACTTCCCCTCGACGTGGATTCCTGTACGTGG
>NW_013666699.1:231408-232380 GCF_000517525.1 Limulus polyphemus
AAGTGGGTGGAGGAGAAAGAGGTACAGCGTTTGAAGACCATTCACAACATTTCCTATCCAGAGGCTCGGAAGCTATTGTTCCCTACTCCTTCTCGGACATATGCCACTGCACTATGCTCCACTGCTACAGTGGGAGTGCAGACGGACCTTTCCGTGCCTCCATCTGAGTCTTTTTCACGCCATGGTTAATAGAGTTGATAGGTCTACTTCGACTCCAATCTCTGTCCCCACTATTCCTTCCAGTGACTGCCTGGGTCAACCTTCTCGGGCACCAGCCTCTGGTGTCCGTGTGAGTGCTTCTTTGGTTCCTAAAAGCAGGACAATAATTCGATCACGTCCTCAGTCATTGGATTCTCACACTGATGACAGAGATCTGCCCACTCGATCAAGGGCAGGATCCATGGAGGTCGATCGACCTCCCTCTAATAAAGAAAAATGGCGTGGTCGTAAACTGAAGGGTTCCCCACCCTGTTCTCCTAAACATACATAACAATGGCCACTTTGATACAGTGGAACTCTCGAGGTTTTCATTCTAATCTCGATGACATTAAGGCCTTGATTGACTCTTATCATCCCGTGTGTCTATCCTTGCAGGAAACATTCCTGAAACCTGCCGATACAGTCACCTTTTGGCAGTTTTCTCTGTACCAGAATGACAGGTTGTGTTATGGGTGGGTGCATGGAGGGGTGGCACTGCTGGTCGACCAGCATGTGCCCTCCTTATCTGTGTCCCGCGATACACCCTTGGAGGCCATAGCCATCCGTGTTTCCTTGTGTTATACCATCACTGTTTGTTCTCTCTACCTGTCTCCTGGGGAGACTTATGATCAATCAGAACCTTGATGCTCTCGTTGACCAGTTGCCACCTCCCTTTTTACTTCTGGGAGACTTAAATGGACACAACCCCCTGTGGGATGGTGCTGATATTGATGGGAGGGGTCATTCCATTGAGCGTATGCTCTCGGATCACAA
>NW_013666699.1:232802-233550 GCF_000517525.1 Limulus polyphemus
CTGTGTTCTTCGATCTCGAGAAGGCTTATGACACCACATGGAGGTATGGAATTTTGCAGGACCTCCACTCCTGTGGGTTGTGTGACTATCTACTCATTTTTATTCAAAACTTTTTACTGAACAGGTGATTCCAAGCCCGTGTGGGTTCAACTTTTTCCCGTTCCTTTCCACAGGAACTTAGAGTCCCTCAGGGCTGTGTCTTGAGTGTCACACTTTTTAATGTTAAGATTAATGCTATCACTAATAATCTTCCTCCGACTGTTGCAAATGGGCTTTATGTTGATGACTTCCACATCTCGTGTCAGCCGTCGAACATTAGATTTATTGCACGGCAGCTTCAGACTGCCCTCAATCGGTTGTTGACATGGACCACTGCAAACGGTTTTAAATTTTCTTTTTCGCATGTATTTTTGCCGCCAACGGGGTCTCCACCCCGATCCTAAGCTCCGTCTCGGCAATGTAGCTATTCGTGTAGTCCCTGAGGCAAAATTCTTGGGGCTTATCTTTGACTGTAAGCTTAGCTTCATTCCACACATCAAGCAGCTATGTATCAAGTGTACAAGGGCTTTGAACATCCTCTGTGTTCTCTCTTCCACCTCTTGGGGTGCAGATCGATGTTCTATGCTCATGATTTATCATGCACTGATTCGATCCAAACTGGACTATGGGTCTATGGTTCTGCCAGGACCTCGGCCTTGAAGATGCTGGACCCCATTCACCATCTGGGGCTTCAGCTCTGTACTGGGGC
>NW_013666699.1:233611-234681 GCF_000517525.1 Limulus polyphemus
AAGAGGGAGGTTGGCCATGGTCGATGCAACCCGAACCGAGTGCCACGGTGGAAGCTGGACCAGGCTAACTGGCCATCTTTCACCTCTCTCTCTGAACTTGATTCTGCTTTTGTCTGTCTGCCATCAATAGACGACTGTGTGGTTGCAGTAACTGACTGTATTGTCCAGGTGGCAGCTCGTTTTATTCCTAAGACCTCGACACGTTTTCCATGGTATCCTCGTCCATGGTGGAGTCCTGTCTGCCAGAGGGCATGGAAGGTTAAAAACGGGCCTGAGATACCTTCCAACGATATCTCTCTCTTTCTTACAGCATTGTTTATCAGCGGGCCCGTGCCCATGCTCGGAAGGTTCGACGTCAGTGCCAAAAGGAATCTTGGATTAAATTCACTACTAGCATCTCTTCTACTACCAGTTCCAAAATTGTATAGGACAAGATTCGGAAAGTTTTTGGGAGGAATGCTTCCCAACCCCTTTCCATCTTGCTCTCCAATGGCCAGGAAGTTGCTGATGTCCAGAGCATTGCTGATTTTCTCGGCCACAGCTTTTCTCGTGCTTCTAGCACTTCTGTTTCTTCCCCTGCCTTCTTGGCCATCAAGTCTCGGGCAGAGCTATTGCCTCTTTCCTTTCGGGCTGATCATCTCTATGATTATAATCGCCCCTTTACACTGGTGGAACTCAAACTTGCTCTTCATCGGTTTGGTAGTACATCGGTTGGACCTGATGATGTTCATTATGAGATATTGTGCCATCTCTCACCTGCCTCTATTGCTATTCTCTTGGTTATTTTTAACCGGATCTGGCAGGAGCAGATTATCATTTTTCCTGATTATTGGCGCCAGGCTATTGTCCTCCCTTTCTTTAAACCTGGGAAGGACACCCAAGATTCCTTCAAATTATCGTCCCATTGCTTTGTCTAGTTGTCTTTGTAAGGTCCTAGAGAGGATGGTTAATGCTCGTCTTGTTTGGTTCCTCGAATCGAACACACTCTTCTCACCCACCCAGTGTGGGTTCCGTCGATAGTGTGCTCCACCATGAACCATCTGATTCGACTTGAAACGTCGATCAGGGAA
>NW_013666699.1:235681-249746 GCF_000517525.1 Limulus polyphemus
TGGTTTATTCTTTCTGATTACAAGTATGTATGCATTTTACAGTGTAATATTAAATTTTAATATTGAAAGTCACGTAGAGATTATCTATGTATAGTTGTATCATCCCTATATTATTGTTTGCATTTCTTTTTGGTACTGCCATCACTACATTATTTTATAGTTTATAAAATGTTTTTATTACGTGTACACAATATGAAACAAAAGTCGCGCCATTGCAGATTTATTAAGGTTTAATAAAGGTATGTTGTTGATGTCTGGCACAGTTGACTAACCTGGGTCTGACATTAAATAAGGTTGTTGAATCTGGTGATCAGCCCTTCCCACCAGAGCTTGTTACCATCCCCACTTGTGACCTTTCTTTAAGTTATCTAAAGAAGTCGGATACTCCGAGGTGGAAGTACTGAATTAATTTTTCTGGTCGGTCACCTTTTGAATCATTCTTCTATCCACATTTTCATGGATGGCTCAAAAACAGGTGACTGTTGGCTCTTCCATGATTGCTCACAGGATCCCCTCTATAGATTCTGCACTTACTGCTGAGTTATATGTAATTTCACCTGATTGAAATCAGGTAGAAGTTATGCGACACATTATTTGTATAATTTATATTGACCCACTTAGCTCTTTGAATCGAATTGGTAAGTGTTAGTTCTCACTCAGGTCTCTTGGACATTCAGAAATTATTGACTCATTTTTTTTGTTTTCATCCATCTCCGTTTAGTTTTTCTGAATTTCCTGTTATTGTTGGGAGGAGCTCACTGACACCACAGCATATTCTTTGACAAGACTCTTCACTGGCCACAGTTTCATCAAACATTAGTTTCTATTATAGAAGGATCTGACCCGCCAATGAGCTTTGTGACACTCAAGTTACAATTGCCCATGTTTTAATTTCGTGCCTTCGCTACGGCTTGAAAGGGCAGCAGCCTTTTCGACATATTTTATTCCGTGGTTTGCCTTTGACATTGGACAGTGTCATTGGCGATGGTGGCACTTCTTATTATTTTTTAGTTTTTTACGAGTCATTGGTTCTTTTAATTCTGTTTAATTTTTTAACATTGTTTCAAAAACAAACAAGAACGTATTTGATATCTATTTTAGTTTCTGTTCACTACACTATTTTATCTTACATTCACTGTATGTAAATATAAAGAAAAACAAATATTTGCCAAAATTCCTAACAATCTACCATCCATTTGAACCATGAAATAGGTCATTGTATGGATATCGGTTAGTGTTTTGGAGCCATCATGGAAGAACTTAGATATATACGAGTGAGTAATTAAACATTTTGAATATATACGCAAGACAATTAAGTAGTTTTTCAAATGTTGTTAGTGTTCAGTTTTATTTCCTAAGATTTCACTCATGTGAATGGACGCTGTGTAATATTGATATTGAATTAATTGAAACGGTCATTAATTGGCATATGTAGTTGGGAACTTATTGCAGTAAAGAACCTGAGACTGTTTTCTACTAGGTAATAGTAACTTCAGAATCAACATTAGACAATTATGTTGGAGGTATGCTTTTACGTAAGCTACTTGTCGCTTTCACCATCAAGCACATCGCCAATAATTTTGAACAATTCTGGCCAGTTATCCCCCCCCTCTCCGGGTCTGTGTGTGTGTTTTTCCGCGCGTGTATCTCGAAAACTAATTGACCGATGAACATGAAAATTTTACACAAGATGGGAAGCCGGTATGGAACAGTTCTCCCCAAATTTGGTCCGTATCTCGGTTCTGGATCACTTTGAAACATTTTTTTTATAATGGGGAAATAGGGCATTATCGCGGTTTGGGGTTAATAGCTGTGAAGTGTGATCGGATATGGGCAAATTAAGGTTGAGACTCCTCATCACACTTCAAAACATTATTAGGATCGTTGATCATTCTGGATCTGAGAAGGATTTTCTGAGTTTTCGAAGATGATATTTGACGTTATCGAATATAAAAGCATACAATTTCGAAAAGCAGCGGTGGGGCGAGGATGTGCAATGTCTGTGTTCTTTGTGGTAATTCAGTTGTTCTTATGTATGTACGTATATGTGTGTGTGATGATCTCGAAAATTTATGTTTATATAGAGGTTTAAAATTGTAAATTAATCACAAGTTTCAATAGCAAAACAAAACAAATAAATGTTCTATATTGATATGACAACACAATATCAATCAGGTTGAGTTTCATTTCCTTCCACGCATGCTTGGAAGGTTATCGACATCCAAACCTATTATGGTAACAAAATAAAAGTGATAGTATGTTTATTCTAAGGGCGATACTTGGGAATGTCGTCCGCATCTCCCTGTAGTTTAACGAAATTGTGTTGTGCTTACAGTAAGTAGATATGCTAGTTATTACAAATGAGTTTGTTACACGAGAGCAGATATCCTACCCTCACGTTTCTTTATCTCGTTTTAAGGATTTTTTAAATTTATTTTGAATACGTACATGTTCTGCCCAGTTCTTATAGCTAACAATTGTATATTTGTAAAAGATTTGTCAATTTGCCTGAAGAAACATTCTCCAAGTTTTATATTTTATTTAGGAAAGAGATTTCTTCATGACATAAACATTTTTTTTTTATCTGTGTTCTCTTAAATGAAATTCTTGTTCTACTTTTTATTTTTTCATTTCTGTTTCATTTTATGAACGATGATGAATAAAATGATGATTACAGAATCTCGTTCATTGTATAAGCCAGACAGATGGAGATACAGATTTCAGCTTTAACATTACTTCAAAATGAATAATGTTTATTCACACGATAGTTACTTCCGATGGTATGGACGTGTATTTACGTTTTTGGAAGGCTGAAAATTGGTGAATAGACACATTATCTCTAACCCATTCCTCACCCAGAAAATGTGAAAAGCGTATCTAATACTAATTCCTGTTGCTTTATAAGTGTAAAACTATTTTCCCAATATGATACAAAGAAAATTTACTCGAAGCGATTGTGAATTCTAGAAGCTATGAGGCTGTGGATGAATTATAAGAGTGCTGGTCAAATCCCAATATTCGATTAGTGTAACCAAAGAGTTGGCGGTGGGTGCTGTGCCTTCCCTCTAGTCTATCAGTTCAAAATTAGGGAAGACTCACGCATATAGCACTCGTGTAACTTTGTGCGAACATTTTGAAAAACAAGACAATATATATATATCTCAAATTATTTGTATATAAACAAGTTATGTATGGTTTTATCACTTTTAGATTCTTTATGAGAATTTTTTTGTTCCTTAGTCAGATGACTGAAGAGTATACAGCTAGGAAACTGGTTGCATCCTTTCTGTTTGACTGAAGAGTATACAGCTAGGAAACTGGTTAGACCCTTTCTGTTGAAATTAAAGTAAGAAAAATGATCAAAGAATAAACGAAAGCCGAAAACTCTTGTTTTCTATGTATCACCTCAGAAAGTTAACTTTGGTTCATACATAGAACATTTAGGTACAAGATTTTTACAAAGGCCATTGTTAAAATATCAATGAATCAGTACGCTAGCAGAGCAGGTAGATTAACCATCAGATGTTGATTTTTTTATTCTCATTATGGGTAATGTAACATAATTAGCTACTCACTGTTACATCTATAGAAATTCAGCACGGTGGCTGTGCTGGCAGTTTTTTTCTTTTGTAACACAGAGGGTTTAATATGGTAAATTAAAACGATTTTGAATATGCAAATCAGCAAGTCACACACAACTACAGTCGAAATAAAGTCGCAGTGGAATTGTATGTGTCAAAGCTATATTTTGATAGTTTGGCGGGGCGTATGTAGTGTGAGCCACCGAAAATTGATCTCACTTTGGGAAGGGTATGTGACAGCCCTTTCTGATGCAAAGAATTCATACACTCGAATCATAAAAATGTGTTCAAGTCCGAAACTTACAGTTTCTTAATATACTTAATGCCATTAGAAAACAAAATATGTAAATCACTTTATAGCACCAAGACAACCCAGAAAGAGACCTACAATAAGTCGTATCTCAGCCTTGGTAAACAAAGTGCGTCGTCTTATACACGAACACATAATCAGGGAAAAAAAGTCGTCCATATGTGCCAGGCAGCATTATTCAACACAAATTATGTGTACACAAGCTGCTTCTACGAAATATCTGTTCTAATGTCACATACTTCAAGCAGCTGGAGAATCAATTGAGTATTCATACTATTTGATGTGAAGACATTACCGGTCAAGTTGCTGGATGGCAGCACCTATGGTTGTCTGTGTGATCAGACTGCTATGCTATAACAGGAGTTTGAAAACAGTTGTCCTTGAATACTAGATAGATTATGGAAAGCATGCAGGGAAGAGTGGTGTACCTTGGACGTTACGGTCTTACTATTGAGTCTTTGGTAATGGATAGAGCATGATCAGATTTGGCGACATGGACTGTAACAACATGGTGAAGGTCCAATGTCGTTTTATTATAGCTTACTCAACCTCTGTTTATATATATATATATTAAAACCAGGACTTGATTCATTTCTGCACTAATATTTTTTTTCAATTTGTGTGTTGATATCTAGATTAATCTCAATCTATGTTTTATCTTCCAGATGTCTGGACCAGGCTTAGATTTTAATACTCTTCAAGAGATAATGCAGAGTGACGATGACGAATTTGAAAGAGCTGTCAACAAGATGAACATGAGGGTATGCTGTATTTTTTTATATTTAAGGAAATATCTTATTTCATTCGTTATAATCAGTATATATATGGATTATAATTGAAAAAAATATTATAGCCCATTTTAAACAATAAATAAACTTAATTGAGTCATCTATTATATTTACGCTGGATGATATCCAAGAAAATCATTCTATTTATCATAGTTTACCACTATTAAGTTAGCGCGAATAGATATCGAAATTCATTAAAATCTTTACAAATACAACCAGCTCGATACGAATTGTTCATAACTTACCTGTAAGCGTAGTGTTCGGTAAAATATTTTTACAAATACAACCGGCTCGATACGAATTGTTCAAAACTTACCCGTAAGCGTAGTGTTCGGTAAAATATTTTTACAAATACAACCGGCTCGATACGAATTGTTGACAACTTACCTGTAAGCGTAGTGTTCGATAAAATATTTTTACAAATACAACCAGCTCGATACGAATTGTTGACAACTTACCTGTAAGCGTAGTGTTCGATAAGATATTTTTACAAATACAACCGGCTCGATACGAATTGTTGACAACTTATCTGTAAGCGTAGTGTTCGAGAGACAAAAAAAAAAAGTTGTAGGAAAAGTATTTTACTAATTACGTTTCAATTATAAAATCAGCATACAAGTCCGTTTGTTGTTCAATACATACTAAGCAAAAGTGTTATGTTTCATATTTCTTTAGTGAAAGGTTGAAAAATGAACAAGAACAAATACGCTGATTGCAAATGTGAGCAGGGTGTGACTGGCGTGCAGGGCTGCGAATCAAGAGGTCTTAGGCTCGAGTCGCGATTTACACTATGTACTTTCATCTCTAAGGGCGTTATAAATATTGATGTTATAAACAATGTATCGGTTCTAATTGATGCGATGTCAATTGTGTTATCATGCACGAAGAACAGATATTCAAAAAGGTGTTTTTAAGAGTGAATCTCAGATTGTATTTTTTATTTTTATTTACATATCTTTTTTTTTGTATGCCCCAGAAAGTTTACGGACTTACAACGCTAAAATCCAGGATTCGATTCCTTGCGGTGAATAGAGCGCAGATAGAACATTGTGTAGCTTTGCGTTAAAACAACAATTTTTAAGTATAATTTTAAACGGCACTTGTGCAATGAATAAATAAATAAATAAATATATATATATAAAGACACACACACATAGTTAAAAGGAGTAAAACGCTAAAATAATTACACATCAAATAAAACAGGAACCAGTTCTAAAATGACTCTACGTGCTTCGGCATACTTACACCACCATCTCCAGGAGTAAAAGTTGAAGTTTAGTCAAGACATATACTACACAATGATTTGCATTTCTTTAGCCCCATCTTGACTTAAAAACCCCAGACTTTACAAAAAATGTATTGCACTTTATTTCTTCTGAACTGGACCAACTTCTTTGTTCAGCGCAATGTCTTTGTTTGTTGTCATTCTCTGTTGTTTCTCTAATTTTTAATTCAAATTTCAACTCCACCTGATTTACCAGTTTAACATTATTACAGTCTATAACGTAAAATATGCCTGTCACACGTGCTGTTAAGGCCGCCTCATTTACTTTATATTGTTACGTCTCCGTTTGTTAGTTAATTGATTTTCCGTGAATTCGTTCTGTCGAAACTTTAGCGACACAAGTCCTTTCTTAAATAAAACTGGTTTATTCTTTCCGAATACAACTTTACGATACACTCAACTTCAACAGTCGCTCTGTAACAAACGCTATAATTCTCACTTGCTCGTGCTCGACAATACTCAGTTTAATTACTCACTACTGCACACATTGTCCCGTCACGTTGTGACCATCTTATATATACCAGACTACCCCTAATCTAGTAATCTCCCGATAATTCCCAAAGGTTCGAGAGAAGGAGTGGTGTGATACTAGTCACGTGACCTCGCTGACGCAACAATATCTTTTTTTGTTTGAAGTTAAACACAAAGCTACACAATGGGCTATCTGTGCTATGCCCACCACGCGTATTGAAACCCGGTTTCTAGCGTTGTAAGTCCGCAGACATACCGCTGGGAGGCTACTTTATATTTATCTTCCGCATTTTTATGTTCCTTGATTCTAAATTTCTATTTCTGCAGGTTTGCCCAATGTAAGTTCGACCAAAGACGCAAGGAATTTTGTAAATCCTACATTTATTAACTTGTATTCTATCTTTTATACCTGTGGGAAAATTATTTAGTTTACAAGATGAAGTGAATGTTACACTACATTATCTTTATTTTTTTTATTATGTTGCCTATTCTTGTTGATAAATCTTGAACATGTGGCAAACAAACCCTCATGTTTTCAACTTTACCCTTTCCGATTAACTTTGTACATGATGACATTTTAAATTTATTATGTTTTTGCACAATATATCAATAATTTCGGGATTATATCCTCTATCTCTAATTACATGTTTCAAAAAAATTAACTCAGATCTTGAATCACAATTATGAGTACAGATGTTTAAAGAGCTAAATACATATGTGGAAAAGGCAGATAATTTTTGTGTCCGTCTGGGTGATACGATCTATTGTGTTGGAGGTACAGACAGGAAACGATTTTCTACAAACAGAAGTTGAGAGACGCACTTTATTCAGGTTAATGGTCATGTCTTAAGAAATTTAACTGACCCTTTTTTACATCTCCAGTATAAATCTAATAGTAGGACTGATCGAATTGAGATGTCTTTCAAACTGCATTAATGTCTCAACTTCACTCCACCACACCAAACATGAGTCATCTACATACATTAACCACGCCAAGAGTTTCACTTCAGAAGTATTAAACGTATTCACCTCGAATTTGAACATAACTAACTCGAATAAAAGGGGGATATCGTAGATTAAAATAATGTATTGCCTACTTACACTCATGGGTTAGCTTAACGATTTAGATAGCTTCCTAACAGAGAAAATGTTTTACTCTCTAATAATTCATTTTCAAGACAATCCAGTGCTTCTTGAACTGGAACATTAGTAATACCAAAACAATGTCAAATATGTTGACTAAGTTTTTATTTTCTTTCGACTGGTGAAACATCACCATCGTTCATATGCTAGACTTCGCTCCTTTCCTATCTTGTAAAGTGAGAATACTGTCTTTTTCTATTTATTCAGGAACTTTTGGACCTGGTTACTGGTCTCCAGAATGCCATGGCACAGGAACAGCAACAGTTCGATCAACTGAGCCTGCAGCTACACATGTACCCAGACTCCTCCAGTGAAGAGCATCAAAGGATTTCCAGCGCCATGTGTTCGTCCCAGATGCGGCTAGCCTGCTTGTGTACACGAAACATGCGGTGCTTCACACAGGTATGATGGTGGGATGGCTTGTAATTTTGAACCATGCACTGCTTCACACAGGTGGGATGGCTTGTAATCGTGAACCATGCACTGCTTCTCATAGGTGGGATGGCATACAATCGTGAACCATGCGCTACTTCTTATAGGTGGGATGGCTTGCAATCGTGAACCATGACCTGCTTCTCACAGGTGGGATGGCTTGTAATCGTGAACCATGCACTGCTTCTTACAGGTGGGATGGCTTATAATCGTGAACCATGACCTGCTTCTCACAGGTGGAATGGCTTGTAATCGTGAACCATGACCTGCTTCTTATAGGTGGGATGGCTTGCAATCGTGAACCTTACACTGCTTCTTACAGGTTGGATGGCTTGTAATTGTAAACCATACACTGCTTCTCACAGGTGGGATGGCTTGTAATCGTGAACCATGCACTGCTTCTCACAGGTGGGATGGCTTGTAATCGTGAATCATGCCCTGCTTTTCACAGATAGGATGATGGTATGGTGTGTAATTCAAAATCAGTCAAACCTTTTTTGCTTACACCAAAACGTATTTTTGTATATTTTGCAAACGTTAGTGAGATACGTAGTGATTAACGATTTTTAGATATTTAGAAAAGAGACACATTTCTGTAAATATGATATATATTTAACCTCCTCTGTACCTCCTTTTATGCAGCCTAAAGTTTATTTACGTCAAAACTGATATTTGGGCGACTCAAAAGTTTCATATTAACAACACAGTTATATCGTGAAAAACCTATTTCTGAAGTCACTTTGTTAGCTGAAGCCATTTTCTAAACCTTTTTGCTGCCAGACCACTCTTTATTCCAATGTAGAACTTCTGTTATTGAACTCGTTACATTCATTTCTCAGACTTCTGACTGGTGTTCAAGGTTGAAACGTTTTTCCTTTTGGAGAATATTAATTCAAATAGGAAAGAGAAAAGAAGAACGCACCAAGATAAACCATTTATCATCATACTCGACCAACCATGAAAATGTTTTGAAGGTCGAATATTAAGTATCTAATTTAAAGTATGAAAATTGGCTACCTGCACATTCACTCATGCGCACCGGATTGTTTCCCATGCAACATTAATCACAATAAAATGAAATGGTTTATTAGGATGAACTGCAACTGGTATGCGTACATATATCAACATACGTGTTAACTTTGTTGTAGTCTTCAGTTCGTTGACTGGTGTTTTAGGGTATTGAACGTTATACAAACGGTCAAGAAAGCAGATATTTAAATTGTCATCACCTATAGGATTATGTGTCTGGGTAAAACTGAATAAAGCTCATAATATTTGCTTGTTACAAATTCAGAAATTCGCCCTAAATATAAAAAGAGGAATTGAGGAGTTTAAAACTGAAACTTGGACCAATAAATAACATTGACCAAATTCAATAGTATAATTACTTTCATAAATGCTTAAACTAGTGAAGCAAGAAGTCTCTTTAGATTTTAACAAGTGGGTCGAAAATCTTGTTTGGCTGTAGAAAATGTTTGACTCACAGATCCTCAGAGTTATTCCATTAAGGATTTAAAGCAGTAGGTGTATAAAAATATTACTTTAATTTATATGTTTTCTGCCTCTATTCAATGTCTAGGAGGGTTTTCGTTCAATAATAGAACTCGCCAGCTGGGCTGAACTGCTAGTAATATCAAAAGACTGTGAAATGCTGTGTTTATGCATCTTAAAAACGAAAGAAATACTCGTCGTTGTGGTGTAAAACAAAACATAGCGAGACAAGAAATTTATTTAGGCTTTAAAATTGTGAGGAAAATCAAGAGTAACAGTAATTTTTGTTTTACTTCATTCATTGTAGCCTGTTACAGATTTCAAACCAGAGGTACACATTGGTATAACAGCTAAAACAAAACAAAAGTTGTTCCATAATTCCTTTATAATGTAGATAACAAAGATAAATAACTTCCTTACGGCTATAATTAGGTGTATGCCTGTATATATACTTTAATCAGGTAATATGTCTGTGTTAATGACTTCAGGAATGCACGTCTTTACAACAATTGTTATTTCAAACCGGAAATGTTACCTTGTCCTAGATTCAGACCTGTTTTTCAACGTAATTAACTTTTACAGAATGGGTTATTCACCTCAGTCTTTTGAATTTCTTCCTCACAATAATTAATATAGCTCCAAAAGTAGAAGTTAAATAACGTTACTGGTTTTCTTTTCAAATATCTACAACGTGTGGAGTGGTACCAAGAATTTTTGTTTAATGAGCGTAATAAGATAGACATTTTCTCCGTACTGTACTAGAAATATCGTACACATGGTGAATTGCACTTGAGATCTAAATAAACTATGATGTATGTAAATATTGTAAATAAAATAAACTTGCACTGAAAATTAAAAACAATAAGATAAGCAATATTTTAATAAATAACATAACACATGAACAACAAGAGACCAGTTGGACCTTTGAGGCTATCTTATACACTCACTTTTAGGAAAGGTAAAAATTTAAATATACCTTTTATTTTTTAACAAATCACCAACTCCCGCTTAAACTCCTGTAAATTCATTCTATAAACAAATCATCCTGTTAGAAAAATAAAACTGTCTGAAATGGAGCTTAGTTTGTCTCTTTTTTTTTCAAATCTTAAAACTATTTTTTTTCTTCATTCTATTATCTTCAGAATACAACACAAAGAAATTGGAAACCTTCATCCTATTGTTTCTCCAGGTAATCTTATAAACTTCTATAAGATCACTTCTTATCGTTCTCAAGAGAAAATTAAGTCAAGAGATCTAACTTATCCCTTACATACCTGGAATCATTCCAATAGTCCTCTTCAGAACCCTTTCCAATCAGTCAATATATTTTCTTCCATAATGAGACCAGAAATGAACACAGTATTCATGTTTGGCCTAACTAGTAATTTGTATAGAGAGCTAATTATTTCTTTAGACTTGTAATCAGTATATATATAAATATATCCTAAAATTATGTTAGCTTTACTACTACATTACCCATCACTTTTCTTAAGGCATGCTATTCATTGGGTTCCCAATTATGCTGCATATACGATCCAAATTATGATAACCCAGATGCATTACCTTGCACTTATTATAAGTAAAGGTCACTTGCCAGATATTTGTCCAAATTACAAAGTCATTCTGTAATAAGTCAATATTCTCAATACAATTAGTAATACCCAAGAGTTTAATGTCATCAGTAATTTTACTAATGTATTAATTATGCCATTATCAATGTTGTTAATATAAATAAGAAAATACAAAGGCCAAAGCACTGAAACCTGAGGCACACCACTAGTAACAAGAGTCCAGTTTTGTTTTCTTCCATCCAACAATTCAATTAACTAGTCTTTCCTCCCAAACCCCTATCAATGTAATTGTCTTAGCTAATCTTTTGCGTTGTGTCTTGTCAAAAGCTTATAAAAAATATAAGTATACCAAATCTATACCCTTTCCATCATCTAGATAAGCAACATCTTCGAAGAAAAGATTAGTGAATCATGATTTCCCTCTGGGGATCCTTGTTGGCTTTCATTCACGATATTTATTTCATTAAATGTAAAACTTCTTTCATTAGACTAAAATTGTTCTCACCACAGAAGTCAGAATAATAGGCTTATAATTTCTGGAACAACTCTTATCACCCCATTTAAAAATAGGACTAACATCAGCAACTCTCCAATCGTTTAGAACCAGACAGAGGCTCACTTATTTTATTGTTGAATTACCTTAAGACTCTGAGGTAATTCTTGTCTGGTTCTGCTGCTTTGCTTATTTTGAATATCCCAATCTTTGTATTGCCAACAATAAAATCTGTATAATTCAGGTAAAATAACAATATTTCCCATAGAATTCTCAAGGTTAGGAATATTGCAAGTATCTTTTCTTGTGAAAACAGAAGAGATGAAAGAATTTAAAAGCTCAGCCATCCCAGTCTTGAATAAAACCTTGCCATCAGGACTCAATTCCTATTTTAACATTTTTGTTTACCTTTAACATGCTTAAAACAAAATAATTGCTTTTAATTTTATCATTGTTATCCATCTGTTTCTCATAAGCCCTTTTTGATTTCCTATAGTTCTATAAATCTTCCAACGAATTAGTCTTCTTCAATTAGTTTTGATTTTCCCTGTTATTCTTTTAAATTTTTTAGGATTGTGCCTATTGAATCTGTCTCTGTAGTCTTATTATTTTTACTATTGTGTACCCTTATAAACCCAGCACTCTCGTTCTCTCACCATCCCCTAAAGCAACCTTTACCTAACTATTCATTTCTTGTATTGTTTCCTTGATTTCTGTTCCTGTTCTGCCGCCTTCCTTCTCTAATAGTGCAATCGCCCCCTACCACAAGCTACCTCTGATGTATTCTCAAGTAAGCAAGCTCTGCAAACGTATTGTATTGTATCTCTCTGAGCCTCCTGAAAGTCGCAATCAAGTCCACAACTCTAGAACATAACCAAATCTTGGTACCTACAGTACCCTATAAATTTTACTCTCCTTATCCGTGAACCATATTGAAGTTTAAAAGATAAAATAATTCTCCATATTTCTTAGCTAAAATATGTGATAATTATTTATTTTAATCTAATATTTAATAACTTTAGTATCCTATAACTAGGGTGACTAGACATCTAGGTTTGGTTGGGACAGTCCCGGTTTTTGGAATGTTGTCCTGGTGTTGTAATAGATCAATCTGGTTTACCTGAATTTCCAAGTTTTCATTTTTGCCAGTAATTTGTAACTTTTTTTGAACTTGTGTGAAGTATTTTGTGTCCATGATAACCACGAATCAACAGATAATGAGTAGGTAAATTATCACACAGCTTGGAATGACACAGCATAACTTTTTAAGTTTGCTAATAAGGCAAGCTACAGCAGACATTATGTCACTATTACATATGTTATTTTTATATTCGCCAAAAGAAAGGAAAAAGAAAGGCAACTGAATGTAAATGGCAAATGCATTTCACAGCCGATATTCAATTTTCAAGTCGTGAAGCATTTATTTAAAACAACTTAAAGGAAGAATATGAAAAACAATTGCTCATCGATATACGACAAACCTCTGGCCAGTAAAAAGTTGTTCGAAAAATTCACTCATCAGAGAGGTATCTGTAGCAGCAATAAAGTAAAAATATCATTCTCGGACATTTATTACTTGCTTAATAAATTGTTTAAATATTTCCCTAAAAGAACTCCCAATTTTAAGATCTGAAAATCTGGTCACCATACCTATAACCTAGTAGTAATACTACTGCTATTTAAACAGAACACTAAATTGAACTTAACAATTGTAATAACTTTAGGCTTAGTTGTATTTGCAGTAATAAAATTTAAAATCACCCAATAAATAATACTTATATTCTCCATTAAAACGTTATAATCTACCACTACAAGTATTTTTAATTTTTCTGTCTGAGATATTAACACGATTCAGCCCAGTATCTTTTAGTACAGAGTCTAGGATGGAAACAAGGGGGTCACAGTGGCGTAGCAAGGGTTCTCAGCACCTGGATGCAAAGACACTTTTGGCGTCCCCATCTCTGAAATGTTTTGATTATTTGTTTTATGACTCCTTACCCACTTAATGACAATAACATAAAGAATTAATTACCGCCTTACACAGGCCTAAAATAAAGTCACAATATAACATCTCACGACATCACAACTGTAAACCTGGAACTAATGAAGTATAGCCTGCTAGGTGTACTTACATAATTTGTAAACCATTTTGATATTTATGTGATCGTATTGTTCAAAGTCACATAGCTAGAGTAATCTTTCAAGCATTCAAAATAAATTTCTGTTATATCCCTAGTTTTGAAACTTATGTTTTATATGAGAAGCCAGTCACTTGTGGTGTACATGGATTATAAAACAGATTGATAAAATATTACTTAAGTTTACAAATAAAAAATGTTATTAGTTTACAAAACTGTACATATACTTAACTAGATCTTGTACAGGTAGGATTCTGGTATTCATGGTTACATTATATGAACCTTTCCTGCTTTTGCTGCTGCAAATGCATCAATTAAACTATCAAAATTTAAGGTATTAAGTACGTCTTTTTCAATACTTG
>NW_013666699.1:250663-252428 GCF_000517525.1 Limulus polyphemus
CTCACTTAATTGCTCTAACAGTCCTAACAATTCATCCAGTTTTCATGTACAACTTTTACTGCCTTTTCTCTTGCACTCCACCGTGTTGCTGATTTATGTTTGACAGAGACTTAAGCTACTGCTACAGTTCATCCCAACGAGTTGTTGAATGAGCAAAGAAATTATAAATGGCTTCAATTATACCAAAAAAAGGTAATAACTGTTGTTTCCTGACTTGCAGAATAAGACATGCTAAGTTCAAACTATGGTTGTCACAGTTTATAAACACTGCTTTTGGATTTTTGTTCAGAATTCTTTGTTGAATGCCTGACATGACAGTAGCATTATCATAACATTGTGAACAACAATCACTCAATAAAATTCTATCCGCTTCGAATTTTGTGCTTATTGTTTTCTCAATATTGGCAGCGTCTTTCTCCTTTAACTGTATAAAGTCAATAAATGACTCTTTGATTTCTACTTTTCTTGTCTTAAAGTCAGTGTCAACAAGCCGAATCACTTGGGCCAATTGCTCACGATGGGCTAAATCAGGTGTGGAATCAAACAGGATACCATAGTATTTGTTTCTACGAATTGCTGACAAACAATAATTTTGCACATGTGAAGCTATGAGATTTATCAACTCATTTTGGATTTCAGGGGAAAGATAAGTTGTTGACCTTTGCTTGTTTTTAACATGCTCTAAGTGCTCCTTCATTACTTGGTCATACTTTGCTAATAACTGCAAAAGTGACAGGAAATTTCCAGGGTTTTTGTGTGAGGTTATGTCCTCAGTATGACCACGAGATGCAAGATTCTGAGAAGCTAAATATTGTGTAAAATCCAACAACGGTCGCAGTACATCTCTCCATTTATTTTTTTCTTGCTGAATTTACTTTTTGCAGCTATTCATCAATGCCACTTTGAAGACGAATTCGGCGCTCAGTTTCTTTCCAAGCAGCAAATGACTCACGATGACTGTCACTATTTTCATGGGCATTTAACTTTTCAATTTTTTTTCCGCTTAGAGAATCAACCCTATGTTTTAAAGCAGACTGACTATCGGATCTCATACACGTAGATGAAAAAAGAAGACAACTTCCTGGTTGGTGTATTCACCTCTACATAAAGCAGCATACTGCTTTTCTTTTGACCTCTTGTCCATTCAGAAGGCATCATTTGAACCAAAATGCAGTCATAGAATGTCCATCTTTGGCAACAAATGGACCTTCTTTATATTGAAATTCATGTGCTCCAACTTTAACAATCTTTGTGCGATGTGCATGTGTTACAACTGCTGAGCCTGTTGTATCAAACTTCATAAATCCAATATCCCTGTGTGTTAAAATATTTATTAGGTCATCCTCTTTTAGCTTAGCAACACTGTTCTGGGGATTTGTTTCTGACAAAGTGGAATCCTCATGTTTATTATTATTGTAGCTTTCAACAGGACAGAAAACAGTTTCTTCATTGTTTTCTTTTTTAAATGAAATAGCATGTTCACAGTCTTGCACTTTGACCTCTTTGCTGTCATCAAAAGGAACAGATGTTGGCTTACTGGTGTCATCACTTCCAGCAAGGAAAGCTCTCCACCATCGAAGCTGCAACTTATGCGTCTTTTGCATCCCTGCGCCCCACTTTTTTTTTCGACATAATGGGCTAAAAGAATAAAGTAACAAATACTTACTACACTGTTTAGTTGCAGCATGCAAATTGTCAGATGAAAGGAAGCATTTTACTTTCCTAAGTTCCTACCCATACTCATGTTAATTAATGTGACACAACA
>NW_013666699.1:253428-272575 GCF_000517525.1 Limulus polyphemus
TATTGGCTCTCATAGTCTCTGATTCAGTCACGGGTCTGGTCCAGCGACCTAGACCCGTTTTTTTTTTGTGTCTAATCAAAACAACCCAAACCTTTCCAGAATTATTTTTTGGGGGATCCACATCAAGATTCTGGGTTTGCTCATGTGGCAGGTGTTAAAGTATTCTATCCATTACTCCCAGTAGCTCCCTCTTTCAAAGATTTATTTTTCCTTATCATCAAGATTATGAATTTTGGGGAAAAAGAAAAGACAGATCCACACCGTTTTTGTATTTGACACATGCTAATAAGATAGCTAGGTTTCGAGGAATTTTACCTCACATAAGTAATCATGGAGAGTGGCAAACAAATAAAGAGCAGGTATCTTGTCTTGATGAATTGTAATCTTTATATATGGTGTTTGGATTGTCTTTAAATTGAATTGTTGTCAAATAAAATTGTTTAAATTGTTATATATAAAGAAACGTGTACATCACAATAACACAATAAAGATGTTATCATTTAAATGATTAAGTTTTGAACCATTCTGATAGTTATCATTTGGAGTAATTATAAATGGAAAGAGCGACATAAAGCTCAATTTAAGTTCTTGGTAGCTCAACCCCGGACCCAGACAGATTATGCCAAATTGTCGTTACGTTACATATTGTAATAAAGTTTGGATGGACAGTGTTAAAAGAACAGTACCAAACTTTGTTATAATATTTTTCTGTTGTCCCTTTCTGTGCCAGAAAGATCTCTTCTACATCTACTTCTCTTTACATTAAAGAGACATATGGGGTTAATATTTTGGTGAAACTACCTACACCACCGATGAAGGTAATATGACCATATATTCCACTTTCCTTTAAAATGAACTCAACCATTTATCACGCTGTTGCTGATTTAATGTGTCATTTCTTATGGACATTCGGATAGGTGACTTAATGTTGTAATAATATATTAATATCTCTGTTTGGTAGAGTTTTGGCTTTAAAGGACTGCTTCTACTTTAAAATTATCTTAACCATTTATCACGCTGTTGCTGATTTAATGTGCCATTTCTTATGGACATTCGGATAGGTGACTTAATGTTGTAATAATATATTAATATCTCTGTTTGGTAGAGTTTTGGCTTTAAAGAAATCGTTTTGACGTTTGAAGAAATCTGACTCCCATCTGAATGACTGGGCAGAAATTCGTATAGATTTTAGCTTGTTGACCATGGGTGTAAGCATAAGTTTTTCTGGGATGAGGACAAAATCAAGGGACGATGGACCCGCCTTCAAAAGTTTTGTCATTACAGTCAAGAGAACAGGCAAGCTCCCACAGTCAGATTTGATGGTTTTAATATTTGTAAGGTTAATTTAAACCATACTGCAGACTTGCAGTTACATATACTCCATAATATTAAATTTTGATTTGTTCTTTTAGGTTTTTAACCCTGTAGGGTAATTTCACCCATGATACAATGTTGTCGTTTGGGCGCTTATGATATTGATACTTCTCTGTGTATGATACCAGCGGCAGGTTGACCCCAATCATGCTGTCTCATTGGATGTCTGCAAGACTGCGTCAGTCTCTTTGATAACCTGCTGCCGGTATTACCTGCAGGTGGCAACAGGTTGACCCCGATCACACTGTGTCAGGGCTCAGGGGATGTTGGCAAGACAGTGTCTATTTGTTTTGATGGCCTGAGTGAGAATTAACATGTCCAGTATCCAAGAAGCCATTATAGCGACGTTTCTCAATATTTAGCTACACTGTAGGTATCTAGAGATTTTAAGTAAAGCTGCTGACAAACCTGGCGACTTTTATCAGAATTAAAAATTAAATGTAAAAACAACTGTGTTTCTCATTTTCCAAGTGCCCCCCACTCGTGGACGGTTATTTGTTACCTTTGTTACGGTTCATGAGATATAACATGTATGCTCAGGGTGTTCGTTGAGCTGCTTCATGAGGCATCAAGTATGTACATTTGAAGCTCATCCAGTCATTAGTTCGACCTGCAGAATACGTAACATTTTCAAGGCCTCTGCACTTACACTATTATCTATCTGTTGTTCATGTTATCCCTCCGTAGGGTTAGAGGTACGGGATATAAATAGGATTTCATATGGTGTGTGGGCACAATACTGTGTTCAGTGATACATTTGTATAGATTACAGTTTATCAACCGAGAATCGCATTCGTTAACTCTTATAAGGTAGTTTGACGGTCCCGGCAGATTCCATGCCTAACAATTTACTAATTGAAGTCTGTTATAAATGTAACGCCTTCGTAACTCGTTCGTCTTGTAAGTCTTACGCTTGTATGCCATCATGCGCAGTTGTTGAAAGCCTGGGGGTAAGACAATATCGGAACAGGTACGTGGCTGGTGGAAGGTCATGGGTTTTACGTGTTTCGCAGCACGATTGTCTAAGTAAAATCAGGAATGTTAAGTGGATTGGCTTATTCGTCACTTCCGGTTATTAACTTGTCTCTGAAACCATATTTATAAATTGTTTATGCGTGTATATATATATATATATAACCGGTTTGAAGAGATTACATCTCAGGAAAAACAAACAACAGAAGAACAACTAAGACTGGGACTTAGATGAGGACTAACTTATCCTTGAAGAAAACCAGTTGCAGCTTTACAACGTACGAGCTCACGGATTTGTTCTGTAGTGAAGATATCTAGAGGAAGACGACTGTTAGCCATGGAGTGTAGTTTAAGTTGATACTGTCTATGATCGAGAATCAACAGGTGTTATGCCAATGTGAAGTAGAGGCTTTCTAAGCCATTCTGAAGTCGAATTTTGGTAACAACCGCTCCTCTTTGTAAGCTGTAATGATGTGGGCACGGAACGATTTACAGAGTTTTACTTCATTTATGAGATTTTCGGAACTACGTAATAATATATAAGCTAGCCGCTTAAGGTTCAGCTTTTGTTTTTATTTTCATCGCTTTATCATACTGAAACGAATTTGAAAGCGATTGACTGTAACAGAACAACGCTATTAAATCATCGCTGTATAGTTTTTCTTTTTTCACTATTAGCGAGTGAAGTGTTTTTTCTTCTTCTGTAAACGGTTAAGAACAGTCATTGTTGTCGGATTAAGCCTTTTCCCATCGAAAATTAATTGAGAATCGAGACTTCGTGATGACTGTTTTCGGAGATTGTAAAATTGTTATTGAAACGAAGAAATGAAAATGGTTGACTTATTTTTGCAACAGCAAAGCTAGGAGAGAATTGATTATCAGTGTTCGAACTTTTCTGTCCCCTAGATATTAAATAAATGGATCAAACTTTTCTAAATAGAAGATATCAGTAACGAAGTTCGGTTTTCCAATAGAAATGTACTGATTATCAGTGTTCGAACTTTTCTGTCCCCTAGGTATTAAATAAATGGATCAAACTTTTCTAAATAGAAGATATAAGTAGTACGAAAATCAGTAACGAAGTTCGGTTTTCCAATAGAAATGTACTGATTGATACCCCTCGTATCTTGTTCAGACGTTTCTCCTACTCAAGGTACAATAATAGGAATTAAACTGCCTATAATTACAAAAGTTTGTCTAAACACTTGTATAAATTCCACTCAAGTTTTGGAGCACAGAAGACAAAACGTAATCGTGAGAGTTGTAGGACAAAAATGATATCGTTGTTAGGATTCTTCGCTATTATTTCCTGGGTTTGGTGGAGTATTGTGTGTGTTCGTTCAAAGGTAACTTCATAGTTTGTTTACATAATTTTAATTATGCTATAATTCGTATTAACTTTTGATCAAAGTAACATACATACACATATGATGTTGAACTAGCTGTTCTTCAACATATTTCAGATATGTAAAGCTCTTTTTTGTAAAGTAAATGTTGTTGGGTACTTCCACTTTTGGACATGTGTTATGGTGATTTTTAACAATAATGTTAGGACGCTTTAGCGAAGCTGTGTTTTAGTAAACTAGCTATTGTTTAACTTTCAGGTTTTTGTGGTTCTGTCTTAGGAAACTGTTGGTTCACTTTCAGAAGTATGTGGTTCTCTTTTAGTAAAGTAACAGTTGCTTAACTCTCATATGTTTGTGGTTCTGTTTTAGGAAACTAACTCTTGGTTAACTTTGCTGTGTTTGTTGTTCTGATTTAGTAAACTCAGTGTTGGTTATCTTTCAGGAGTGTGTGGTTTCTTTCAGTAAAATAACTATTGGTTATCTTTTAGGTGATTGTGGTTTTAGTAAAATAACTGTTGGTTAGCTTTTAGATGTGTGTGTGGTTCTGTTTTAGTAAACTAACTGTTGGTTATCTTTCAGGAGTGTATGGTTCTGTTTTAGAAAACTAATTGTTGGCCAACTTTCAGGTATTTGTGGTTCTGTTTTATTAAACTAACTCTTGGTTAACTTTCAGGTGTGCATAGTTCTGTTTTAGGAAACTAACTCTTGGTTAACTTTCAGGTGTGTGTGATTCTGTTTTAGTAAACTAACTGTCGGTTATCTTTCAGGAATGTATGGTTCTGATTTAGTAAACTAACTGTTGGTTATCTTTCAGGAGTGTAAGGTTCTGTTTTAGCAAACTAACTGTTGGTTAACTTTGCAGTGTTTGCGGTTTTCTTTCAGTAAAATAACTATTGGTTATCTTTTCAGTGATTGTGGTTTTAGTAAAATAACTGTTGGTTAAATTTTAGGTTTTTGAGGTTCTCTTTTAGTAAACTAAGTGTTGGTTAACTTTCAGGTGTTTGTGGTTTTGTTTTAGTAAAGTAACTGTTGGTTAACTTTTAGGTGCTTGTGGTTTTGTTTTAGTAAAATAACTGTTGGTTAATTTTTAGGTACTTGTGGTTTTGTTTTAGAAAAATATCTATTGTTAACTTTTAGGTGTTTGTGTGATTCTGTTTTAGTAAACTGTTGGTTCATTGTCAGGAGTGTGTGGTTGTGTTTTAGTAACTAACTTTTGGTTAACTTTTAGGTTTTATGGTTATGTTTTAGTAAAGTAACTGTTGCTTAACTTTCAGGTGTTTGTGGTTTTGTTTTAGTAAAGTAACTGTTGGTTAACTTTCAGGTGTTTGTGGTTTTGTTTTAGTAAAGTAACTGTTGGTTATCTTTTAGGTGTTTGTGGTTTTGTTATAGTAAAGTAACTGTTGGTTAACTTTTAGGTGTTTGTAGTTCTGTTTTTGTAAAGTAACTGTTCGCTAGGTTAACTTTTAGGTGTTTATGGTTCTGTTGTAGTAAAATAACTGTTGGTTAACTTTTAGGTTGTTGTGGTTTTGTTGTAGTAAAATAACTGTTGGTAAACTTTTAGGTTGTTGTGGTTTTGTTTTAGTAAAATAACTTTTGGTTATCTTTTAGGTGTTTTTGGTTTTAGTAAAGTAAATTTTGGTTAACTCTCATGTGTGTGTGGTTCTGTTTTTGTAAAGTAACTGTTGGTTAACTTTTAGGTGTTTGTAGTTCTGTTATAGTAAAGTAACTGTTGGTTAACTTTTAGGTGTTTGTAGTTCTGTTTTAGTAAAGTAATTGTTGGTTAACTTTTAGGTGTTTGTGGTTCTGTTTTTGTAAAGTAACTGTTCGCTAGGTTAACTTTTAGGTTGTTGTGGTTTTGTTGTAGTAAAATAACTGTTGGTTAACTCTTAGGTTGTTGTGGTTTTGTTGTAGTAAAATAACTGTTGGTTAACTTTTAGGTTGTTGTGGTTCTGTTTTTGTAAAGTAACTGTTCGCTAGGTTAACTTTTAGGTTGTTGTGGTTTTGTTGTAGTAAAATAACTGTTGGTTAACTCTTACGTTGTTGTGGTTTTGTTGTAGTAAAATAACTGTTGGTTAACTTTTAGGTTGTGTGGTTTTGTTGTTGTAAAATAACTGTTGGTTAACTTTTAGGTGCTTGTGGTTTTGTTGTAGTAAAATAACAGTTGGTTAACCTTTAGGTATTTGTGGTTTTGTTGTAGTAAACTAACTGTCCGTTAACTTTTAGATGTTTGTGGTTCTGTTTTAATAAACTAATTGTTGGTTAACATTTAGGTGATTGTGGTTCTGTTTTAATAAACTAATTGTTGGTTAACGTTTAAGTGTTTGTGGTTTTTGTGGTTCTGTTTCAGTGAAATAACACGTGGGTAACTAATATTCATGTTTTAGCGAACACTAAGGAATGGAGCTAGCTGTACTTAAGATTATCTTGTATCGTGGATATTTAAGATGAATTGTATAGGTAAAAGGTATTAAGGGTAAATTTAAGTAGTAAAGAAGGTGTCACCTGTTTTAGCCACTCGAACCAGTAGTGTGTTGTTTGTCAGTTTACACTAAAATGACGTCACGTAAGGGACGTTTAACATATTGCAATTTATATTATCTTGACGGCCGTAAAACGTGCGTATGCTATGAGTCACGACAAGAATTATGTACTCTATAGCGTGACATATGAATTTCAAAATCAAGAAATAAAAATATTTGTTACTTTTAATTGTAGTTGTATTTACTCTTGAAACAGAACATTTTAGGGGACCCAGCGAAAGTACATGTAGTGTGTGTGTGTGTGTATATATATATATATATATATATATATATATATATATAGTGCAAAGTGTATACGTTACAAATTTATTATATTAGAATAACTTACTTCAAAGTAACTTCATAAATAATTTGATTATTCACTTAATGTAAACGATTTCGTTTAAGGTGTGGCCCACTAGTTATCATGTCCGACTGTGAACCTAAGGTTCCGTGTTGCGCTCCCTTTTTCTGCCAACAACAACAACAACAAATCATGCTTCGCACTTTGGGCTCGTATGTGTTATAAGAGTGACGATTATGTCCACCTATTCCAAATTTGATATCGTTGAACTCTCTTTTTCTATCTCTCGCGCGCACACTTATTTCCGGTTTGATTGGTGTAATTTTCGTGGCAGTTGAAACATGTCTATATAAATAATACGCTTGCGTTTGTCTCTCTGGAACTTTTCTCGATTAAATGCTACAAATCTCATATCATTAGTAAGGCCTTTGTCCGAGGAGTCCGTATTGCATATTGGCGTTTCCATTCAGAATTACCTTATATATTTTTTGCTTAGTCAAACTCTTTGATGACACGAGTATGCAACACGATGGCACAATGTCGTTGTCATCACGTGACGACTGGCTTCGATTTCAGCTTTAATTTATTTTATTTGCAAAGCATATCACACAAATAACCCGCGTGTAATTTCCTAAAAAAATGAACATTACACTAAATACAATTTCTATGGGCTTTCTCGACTTATTTAGGTCTAAAATACTCATACGCAGTTTATTCAAAACCATATGCTTATCACTTTGTGGACACCCATTCAGACGTTTCTCCATAATCAGCTAAGTTTGCTTTCACTACAATTTTACAGTTACTTTACTTTGCAATTATTCAGCTTCGGTTCGTTATATAGAGTACTATAAACACCTTTTAGCTACGTTTTTGTTAGTTTCTTTGTTTCGACTCATAAAACGTGTCATACACTGAACGTCATATAACTGTTTCATAGTCTGTACACTATTATGAATACCACTACTTTATTTTTTACTTTACGTTTAGTTTTGTTAAATAAAGCTAATTCTACGTCACTTTGTTTGTTTGACCGCGTAAATTTTTAGGCGTAGCTTGGCGACTCATAGAACATCTCTCTCTCTTTTTTTTCAAGTACAAACTTTTAGCTCATACTTCCGCCATTTCTTGGACGCTTTGAGATCTAATTACAATTTTGGACTCGGGAGGTCAAACCATTTGGACTGATGTATTTGACCACGCCCAAGGTCTCATAGATTAATCTACTCTAATCCTGCCTAAACGAATTTCAATTTGAGGGTATGCTGGTAGGGATCCTGATGAGTAATACAATTGAATCTGGTATGCACGCGCCCCACTCTTGGTATTGCTGGTGCACAAAAATATAGCTAATAAAAAGGAAAAAAAAGGTCTCATAGATTAATTTACTATAACCCTGCCTAAAATAATTTCAAGTGCCGCAGCTATTGAGGATTCCCTCTTGTTTTCAAATAGACCAAGATTTATTAATCTAACATATAATGGCTGCAAATAAGCGTATCTTAAATGGCGTGCGTGAAAATTATAGAATAAGGAAAATTCAAGCGAAGGGCATGAAAACTACCACAAATGTTTTGCGAGTTGCGGATAGTATCAGGCAGGAGGTAGCACTGCCTATGTATGGATACTCGGATTGTTCATCGAAATGGTATTTTAAATATCTCCTCAATAGATCATCAGAACTTTACAATATTGTACACTGTTTCTTATTATGACAATATCTATGTAATGACTGAGTCACAAGTTCTGGGAATGTCTGTAAATATCATAGTAAAAAGTTTGAATTTCTCATCTTCTTCCTGCTGTTCTTTTTATTACATAACTTAAAAACCAAAACAATAGTGTGGACCAGTTTCACCGATGTGAAATAGTTTCAAACGGAGTATCTGCTTTTAATGATGTTATCATTACCCTTTGAAGTTAGCTTTCTTACAAGTATCTGGTGTTCCTTTAACAGGGCGAAACAGGAATTACCAGCCAATAAAAGCTAAACAATAAATATTACAGTTGGAATATCATTGTATTTAGAAATTTGTTATAAATACAACCTTTGTATGTCTGTCGAAACACTGTTTGCATTGTTTTTGAAGGATTGATATCAGCCATCCCTACCTTTACTTCCCTTTTTGAAACGTTTTTTTCATTACTTGTTTTACAATATTTTCCGGATTACAGTTCATGTTTGTGTAAATGTAGGTACTTACACGTACGGCATCATTTGTCATAACAAATGCTTACCTTCAGACCTTTTTTTTTTTCAGTTAAATTTTGCACGTTAAACGTTTTTTAATGTTCTTTTGTTGCACTCGATCGTGTATTTTGTTGTTTTTTTTTTAGTCATAAGATTCCTAAGATTTTGACTTTGTTTTAATATTTCAATATTTGTGCAGTTTACATTAATTATGTTTTAACTATTTGGATTGTGTGTTAATAAGAGATCTACTTTTGATCAAATTCCGTACATTTTTTGTTTTGGTTTCTGTAATCCTAGATCAGTGTATCTCAACCGAAAAGCTACTGCGCTCCGATATATATATTTGAATATTTCACCGCGCCCCATTAACATTAGTTACAATATATGCGTACAACAATTAGTGCCCTGGCAAATAATAATCCGTGCTCCCGTATCGGGTAGGGCCCCGTCGGTTGGGAAACACTGACCTACATTACAGAGTTGACGTCCTAACATTGAGTAATACCGTCTTGTCTATTTCCTTTACAACAGGCCCGGCATGGCCAGGTGGTTAGGGCGCTCGACTCACAATCTGAGGGTCGCGGGTTCGAATCTCCGTCACACCAAACATGCTCGCTCTTTCAGCCGTGGGGGCGTTATAATGTGACGGTCAATCCCACTATTCGTTGGTAAAAGAGTAGTCCAAGAGTTGGCGGTGGGTGGTGATGACTAGCTACCTTCCCTCTAGTCTTACACTGCTAAATCAGTGACGGCTAGCGCAGATAGCCCTCGTGTAGCTTTGCGCGAAATTCAAAACAAACAAACAATCGTTTATAACAAAGTAAACGGATTAGGCTTTTTAGTTGACTATAAGCTGCAATAACCATATTACTTATGGCTCTTCGTATAGTATCAGATGCGCAGGAGCATGGGCACAGATACAACTAGTGAGATATTCATAATATAACCTGTATACATAAATATAACTCACCATGGGCGCCAGCAGGAAGGGGCAAGAGGGGGCATTTGCCCCTTTATATTTCACAAAAAATTGCACGTATTATGATGTAAACTTAACATCGTAGTTAAACTAAATCTTTTTAGTAATTTTTATTAAAACTCTAAATTTGTGTTTGCGTTTAAGCACACATAACGCAAATTATTTTAGTCTGTTGACTTACAGTGTACTGATCCCTTACATACATGTTTTGCCCACACTCCGGGAAACATTTCTGTGGGCACCCTTGTGCAGGAGGCATTCGAAGTTCTGAACTCTTGTATTATCATTTAAGCACTTCGGACTAATGATGAGCTTTTGGATCATATAATTAGGCGCGAAATATAAAATTTTCATTTAGGTATTATAACTTGATTTAATTCATTTAACCTTATACGTCATTTTAATATATGACTTACAATCAGTAAAATTCTCCTTGCTAACGTGTACGGAATATTTCTTTTAATGTATCCAGAGTGAGATATAAATAAGTGTGGGAATTGCTGGTTTATAAAAAAAATATCCGTTTTTAAAGTGTCATTGCCCCCATATTTAAATTAATATATACAATCACTGTATTGTTTTATAAGCGTTTTTAACAGCGAATTTAATTTTGGGATTTAGATAATTTAAAAACTGACTAAAATTTTACCAGTTTAAATCTTCATTCAAAGTAATATTACTACAACGGAATTCACGTGACGCTGGTAACACATAATGAGTATCTAGAACGGTCGTGAAGGCTCGAGTGTTTGCCAGACGCCCTCTATTTTGTATATATATATATATATGACCGGCAAAAAGTGACGAGAGAGAATAATTGCAGATATAGAGACAGATAATTGAGTCAAGTGAGCAGTACTGACCTTAAGTATAGTGCGTAAATCGTTGTGAATTATAGCGTGTGTTTAAGTTAAAGTGACCGTGGAAATTCTGTGTATTGCAAACTTGTATTGAGAAAGAATAAACTAGTTTTATTTAAGAAAGGACTTGTATCACTGAGGTTCCTCGGAAGAATTTATACTGGAAATTAACAAACGACCAGAGACGTAACAATAATAAACCAGTCGTCAGTGTTTCTGTGTCAATGTGACACAAGTTACGAGCTAACATTTCAACCCATATTTTGGTCAAATAGTATACATCTTCTAAGACACCAGTTACTAAAATTACATAGGTAGGTTTAATTTTATATCTGTGGCGATTCCTATTATTTGGTGGTAAAAATCATTATTATAGGTAAAAAATTACTTTTCGAGAAGCTTCAACTAAAATTTCTTTAGTAATTCTGAGATGCAAAAGTTCTGTATAACGTTCAGAAAAATAGTTTATAGCTACAGTTCATGTACAATATTAGTCAATAAAGGGACTGTATCTAATTAAACTTGAGTTATGACTCAAATTCACTAGGCAAGTTTGATGTAAAGTCTAAATCACCTCGCGCATAACTTGTAAAAGGTTTTAACAGTTCATCCACAAAGGGAATAATAAGATGAGTAGAACTTTTATGTGTTAGAACAGTAGGTCTACTAGCGTAACTTGAACATTCAAAAAGTTGTACCTAATCATTATTGAAAACACGCATTAATAATTGTTATGGTGAGAATTCACTTTTCAAGCTGGCAAAGCATGATTGTAATTAATTTATTTGTCAATAGACGTTAATCTGTTAGGGAGTGTACATTCTTCTAATTATTACAAATCCCTAAGGGACTAGATATAGAATGCAGTGTTAAAAATATAAGTGGTCTAATACTAATGTCTTCTGACAAGTAAATTAATTTTCAGCCGTGAATGCGTTATAATTTTCGGTCAATCCTCTATTCGTTGGTAAGTAGTAGCTCAAGAGTTGGAGGTGGAAGATGTGGCTAGCTCACTATTCTATAGACTGTCACTTCGAAAGTACGGATGGCTAGCGCAGACAGTCAACAAACAAAACTGTAGACTAGAAAAAAGACAGCTCTTCTAGAACGCTCGTCGCCAATCCTCGAGCCATTATTGTCAGCTGAATGGTGGGATTTGGCCGTCACTCACAGTTCAAAAGTGCGGAGTGCGGTAACGGGACCTTCGGTTTCACAATTCCTGTAATGTCCTCGCACAATTCTTGAATAAATAGGGTTTACCAAGTTCTTTTATATTCTACTTTTGGACTTGTTTTGCTGAAAATTAGTGTAGAATGTTATAACGTTGTTGCCATAATAGTTTAGTGGACTGTTTTCATCTACTTCATCGTTGGTGTATGTCTTTATTTATATATTTTTTCCACAGCGTAATATATGGTTGTTACTTATCTACATTTTTAAAAGAGAAGGGACAAGAAATATATTTAACATTGGCCTCTTCGGTTTCGTGTTCTTTGACATAATATCTACGTGTACTATTTTTAAAGAAGTCGTGTTTTTGTCTCCCAGTTTGTATTATTTATTTCTTCTTCCTTGCAATTTTCATTCCATTTTCAGCTTGGTCTTGTTCGTTTGTTGTTAAAATATTTGTGATCTTGTCATCGTCATCTTTCTGTATTTCTGCTAAGTAGTGACTTGGTCGTATCTTTAAAGTTTTAATTTCAAGCTTAATGTTTTCAATTTCAAGTTCTTTCCTATTTTTATTTTCTCGTTCGCCTAGTGATGAGTTGACCTCTCTTTTTCTTTTGAAACTTTTTTTCGGAACAAATGGTGGATATTGAGTTAAACACCCCGTATAAATTTTGGCTAAATGTTTAGCTTTATAAGCCATCAAAAAATCTCGTTTGTTTTTTATCTTATTAAGCGTATTTCTCCAGTTTTTCTCTTGGGAAATTCATGTGGTCATACTTCAGCGTAGGTTAAATAATCCATAAATATGAAGGTAACCCTATACGGTTTTACCAAAAACATTGATGCGAAACTTGCGACACTGTAGTTATGATATTAACAAAGTCATTCAATACAGATGTATGGGAAAATTCAGACCTCGTTATCAGCATTATCAGAACTTGCATGTTAACATCTCTGTTATCATACACAAAGTAATGGATTTCTTTACTGAATTTTTTCAGATACTGTTGAAATTTACATTTGTTATTAGCCAAACACAAATTTACATATTAAATCACATATTTTGGTTGCTGTCTATTTTTAGAAAATATAACCTTTAAAAATATTTTTATGCCATGGTCTGGTGGGAGGCCTGCATTTAGATTGTTATTCCAATACCATGGTGCCCGTTGTCATGATTGGAATGCTTACAGGTTAATGTAAAATATTGCAAGGCTTTGATTGCATCATATACAAAGGTAACAAAATAAATAAGTACGAGATAGGATAATTCAAACCTCATGGTGACCTAAACATTTATATATTTACCTATCTATTGCTATTGTGTGAGATACTATTCCTGCAATATTTTTTAGTTGTCAGAATTTTTTGTTTGTTTACTTACGGGTAAAGAAAACGTTCGTTTCGAGCAGTGTATGTTTTAGTGATTCATTTAAAATCTCGTGTGTAGTTATTTCACTTCAGACGTTATCAAGTTTGTTTACAAGATTTCAAAAATTTTTAATTCATGTGCTGCTTAGAAGGTTTAAGTGCTACAAGTATACACTTGTTTATCTACTTCCATTGCAGCAAGCCATCCGTTCTAAAGAAGATCAGCTTCTCATCACCAAATCTGATTCTTCTGAAGACCTAACGCGCGACAACCCAACCAAAGAAAATACACCAGTTTATGAAGAAGTTTCTGATAACCAGGTTTCCGTCCATTCTAGTGGTTTTAGAGAAAGTCTTGAGTTCTTCCAAAGCCAAATAAAGAGGAATGTTAAAACGGAAGGAAAGCAAGAAAATTCTTCTGTTTCTTCCTCAAGCAGGTCTGAATTCGTTGTGAGAAAACCTACAGAAAAATCTGTCAGTAGAAATAGTTGTCAGTCGGCACCTTCTACCAACGTAGATAGCATTCTACAGAGTGTAAGACTCATTCGCGCAACTCAGTTCAGTGGTGGTGGCAATGCCCCTTGTAGTGATTCAGAACAGTCAGATAAAGAAAATCTTTCTCCCGATGAACCATCAAGCGTATCGAAACAATCTATTGAATTAACCCCTTTTGCCATGCTCCAAAAGACTCGCCGGCCTGGTGCTGTTAACCATTCGTTAGGAAAATCTTCATGTGCTGAAGATCTACGGTGTGATGCAGGAGAAACTCCAGAAAGACGTCCCGATGTGGAATCCGATCTCGATTCCCAGGACTTTGTGGTGCATAATAATACATTTTATGGCCAAGATATTGCCGAAGAATTATTGGAGGATGCTTACAGCTCAGTTAATGAAGATGGAGAACAACATGAATATCACGTGCAACATCCAGACGACCACGTGCAAGCGCCAGACACTCCTTCTCCCGATTATGATAGTTCAGAAGAATACAATATTATAAGTGGTACAGATGGTGAACGCGATCCTTTCTATGACGAGGACGACAATGACTTTATTGATAATAGTGCATCTTATCTTACTGACCCTCGACGCTATGTATATTATGCGGATGAAAAAGAATTAGAAGTTATACCTGAAGAAGATGAAGAAGAGTTTGAAGATGAAGATATAGAAACAAGTGGTGAAGTGCATTCAGATTACTGTGAAGGTAAGTTTAGTTTCATTGTGGTATTTTGTTTCAGTTTACCTAAATATATATATATATATATTATAAGATTGGTTTATAATATGCGTCAGTTTTTGTTTTTTTATTGGTGTTCTTCACTGTTTTGCTACAGGTTTCTTGATCAATTTTTGTTTTGCTTGATTGTTATTAATGTGATACTTCCAGCATGTATCACGTGTCTTCTATTAGAAAAAATAATTCTTACAAGACACCTATTAGTCTCTTTATCCTTCCAAGTTTCAGAATTCAGTATTTATTTAGAAACCCTTGTGAAAGGGTTTTGAAATCTACTTAAAAATAACATCAGGTCCTAAATTAGTGGTAGAAACACCAAAGAAAACCTTTGTAACCTGACATTTTCTGGTACGCTTAATTGTACGGCTGGTACATTTATTACACTCTCTCTTCATATTGTTACGACAGCGGGGGGTCACGTGACGCTGGTAACACGTCATATTCCCGAAGGTTCCTGAATGCTCTAGCGTTTACTAGATTTCGGTATTCTTTTATATATAAGACGGTCAAGACGTGACGACAACAATGTAATGCTGTGTAATTTAACTGCGGACAGAGAGAGAATATTGTTGAGTCGAGCACGTGAAACGTTCGTTGTGAATTATAGCGTTTGTTATAGCGCGACTGTGGAAATTAAGTGTATTGCAAAGTTGTATTCAGAAAGAATAAACCAGTTTTATTTAAGAAAGGACTTGTGTCGCTAGTTTCACCGGAAAGAATTTTTACGGAAAATTAACTAACGAACGGAGACGTAACAATATTTAATGACCAGAATCCACCACTGTCAGAATATATTTATTTTCTTCTGTTTCAATTGGATCTAGTGCTACTGTTTTTACATGTCTAATGTCAAAATCCACCACTGTTAGAATATATTTATTTTCTTGCTCTGTTACTAGAAGTGTTCTGGTAACATTGGCAATAAATGAGCTACAGGGTTCACTAATAACTGGTAAGTTAGCAACTGGACTTTTTATTTTCATGCCCTTACCAGCTAGTTGACATGTTGGACAGCTCTTTACATAAAAGCCTCTATGCCTCTATATCTTCCGGCCAGTGCCCCCACTGGCACGTCTGAAGGCTTATAACGTTAAAACACTTGGTTTTGATACCCGTGGTGGGCACATCACAGAGAGTCTATTGTGTGGCTTTGCGTTTAAAAACAAAACAAGCAAAATTCCGGTCAATAGTAGCTTTTACTGATCCCATCTTTCGTTTTAGCTATGCCTAAATATCCAGCCAGCATTGCATCATGCCCTAACCTATAGTACTGTCTGTCTAATTACTTTGGGGGTACCATTTGATCCCTGCCAATTATTGCATCACTACCATTACACTTACACCTCAACACTCCATCTCACCAGTAATAATAATTTTTCTCAAGTTTAGTTACTTCTGATTTCTCTACTACGTCTTCACTTCTCCAAACTCTCATCTCCTAAATGCTATTTTATTATTTGTTTTCAATCCATATTCTCTATTATAAAAACACTTGAAAATTAATCATAATTTGTTTTATTTATTTAATGATTTATTTCTTCATTAACTTCAGTTTTCTCTAATCGCACTTGTTATCTGGCTAATTAGTGGTGTATTTTGCAAACTCATTACCAAGCAAAACCGAAAGTGAAATATCATCCGCCACCCCTACGACTGTCTATTTCACCTTCGAAAGTTCGACATTTCAATATGACTTTAGCTAGCAATGAATTATATCAAGCTTTTCTCGCTAAACCCAATTAAATATAAAGTATTACCTGTGAGTTGATTATCTTTTACTGACACTTTTCTCACCAGAATTTTTTAACTACCAGTATCCTTTAAGACATTTAACACTTGTTCATCTGTCGTCACCTCTTCTAAATATTTATTTGAGATTTTTTCTTTCGTCAATATAACTCATTACGTTCTCCTTTCTATCCACAGTTTTCTTATTTTGCTTACAGAATTTACCTATATTCCCAGCTTGGTCACGTATAAAACAGTCTGGCAGACGTTGTAATAATCTTATTTATAAAATCAATCCTCAGGGAGTGCTGATCCAGTTTTATTGATTTATTTTATGTACTTCTACTATTGAGTACCAGCTGATTTTCACCTACCCTCAACCTAATATATTTCTTTGTCACTACATATGTATCTGCTAACGTAACCGTTTCGTGTATATTTACTGGCTTCCTATCTTTTAACCATATTACTTACTAAATTTTGGTAAATTTATCAAAATTTGCTCTTGCAA
Source organism: Limulus polyphemus (assembly GCF_000517525.1). NCBI lineage: Eukaryota > Metazoa > Arthropoda > Merostomata > Xiphosura > Limulidae > Limulus > Limulus polyphemus. Next base: position 269,997 of record NW_013666699.1, read on the forward strand.
CATAAAATCTACAATTTTGTTAGCGTCTCCAGTACAGTTATATACTTAATATTTGATACTGCTGTACAGAAACTGTTTCCTGACTTTAAACCTAACACTAACAGTAACACTAACTTTGCTGCCTGGTGAGTCTGGGTATAGTTGTTTACTTCTAATTGAGTTTAAAACTAGATATATGTTATTTTACCATTCAGAATATCATGTTTTAGCATTTAAATTTTTATTACATAAAAGAAAGCCTGAACTAAACTACAACTAATAGTATAACTTCAACAATTTAATAAAACAAGGGGTTTTAGATAAAGTAAAGTTTCTGTACCGTTTTATGAAGCTCCTTAATTACTTCATCACATCTGAGACAACGTGGTAGAGGCAAAAGCATCCTGAAAAATAAACCAATAACACATTAAAATCCATATTGTATATTGTATATTTATAGCAAAAATGTCAAAATAGCTTGCCTTTGTTTATGAAATAATAATGTAAATATAAAACAAACTATTTGATATATTAGTGTATTTTTCGCATATTTTTTCCATGAACAATAAAGACTGCAATGGCGAAACATTAAAAAACAATAGGTCTAACATTTGTGAAAAAAACTGAGTAAACTTTAAATATTTTTATTTTTAAATTCCATTTCATTTATTCATATTGGATTGTAAATCAGAGGTGAGAAAATAGCATTTTAGATCTACCTTTTGTCTCCCAAGAAGCCTTTTATATAATACCAGAAGTCATCAGGTAGGTTGGACGATGATAGATCTGAAATGCTATTTCTAAACTCGTGATTAAGAATTTAGATTTTCACAAATAAAGTTTTTTTTTTTTCTTATTGTGTGTGTTCGTTGTTCAAGATTATTTATGGAAACCTTTATATAAAATCAGTTGAAACTTATTTCTATTCTTTTCGACTATAAGGTACTTTACAAATGACTCACGAAACTTAACTTGTTTGCCCTAAGTCGGAAATTTGTTACGACATCTTATCAAACATAAGATAAGAAACATTCTCGATATGTTTTAAACACACCCAGGGATATCTCATCTTGGTATCTACGAGACATGACTCATATTTTTGCGAGGTATTAATTCGAGAAATTCATTATTATTTTTTCTAAAGGTAAAAAGTAAATGATTTTTTAATTATAGAATATGTAATTAATTGATGATTAGTAAGAATAAGATTGACGACGACAGCGCTACCTATACGCATCTTTCTGAAAAGAAATAGCTAAACTTGTAACACTACCGAAAAATGGTCAAACCAAGTTCATTTTTACATGAATGCAAGCCATTTCACCATCTCTTCGTTTAATATTGTTAATGAAAAAATATGTAATATTCATAGTTCTTAAATTTTGAGAGAGCTGAAAATAATCAAATAACTGAGATACAACTACTACATTGGTTAAAACTACCTGGAAACGTATTTAACATCAAGTATTGTTTTTGTTATTGTTGAATTACGTTTGAGAACATATAAATCAATGAGAAAACATTTAAGATATACAAAAATCTCGTTCACATTTTACAGAAATAAAACGCGAAAATCGCACTCACTTTACGGAGTCTGGAAGTGGAGTGTCTAGATACAGATTCTCCTTTTTATAGCGCTGGATGAATTGACGAATAGTCATTTTACCAATTATATGTCCACCTTTACGCGATCGAACGTTCATAAATATTGTGTAAGCTTGTGGAAGTGCAGCAATGTTTGCATCAGGTAGTCCATATAGATTGGCAGATTGGTCAAGGGCAGAAGAAATAACGACAGGTGAACTGGGTATAACGAACTCATTGTAGAATTTGGTGACAGAAGGATACCCTTTATGAACATCAATCTTTTTCTTTGGAAAGTGCGATCCTAAATGCTCCATGTGACCAGGCCATCGACTCGGTTCTTCTTCTAGATTAACGCCTAATCGTGTCCGTTCTTGTTTTTCTGTCGAAGCTAAGTTTTCTTCAAAATCCTTTTGATCATCATCTTCACTCTCAATACCCCAAACTACTGGATATATTATGGACAGAAGTGCAGTAAAATAGACCAGTAGAATCAGTGGACAAACACGTGTCATAGCTTCTAGAGACAACTTCAATGCTTAATTTAACGTTACCAGTCAAGAAAAGATAGATGCCGTGTTCGTCAAGTTTTATGAATAGAATTACTTACACGTCATTAATTCCCCCACCGTATGCTGTGCTACATTTTAACCGTGAGAGAGTGTGCACGTGTTCGTTTGATAAACGTTGGTGAGGCGGATATATAAAAATACTATGCTGATAAAAAGTACAATAGGCAGTCGATGAGAACTTCCAACGTTTGAAGGAGTTTAACAAGTTGTGTTAACAGACTGTAGATTATGATATCAAACTATCTACGCGTCTTTATTGAATACGAGTCGTTGTTTATTAAAAACTGTTGTAAAGTACAGAAACAAGGAGGTACCCCGTTGTTTATTAAGAACCGTTGTAAAGTACAGAAACAAGGAGGTACCCCGTTGTTTATTAAGAACCGTTGTAAAGTACAGAAACAAGAAGGTACCCCGTTGTTTATTAAAACCGTTGTAAAGTACAGA
>NW_013666699.1:273358-325575 GCF_000517525.1 Limulus polyphemus
TCACGACACCTTATATTTTGCTTTTGTGACGGAGATAACAATATATTAATAATATGGATTCAATATTGCGTAACATCTAAGAACTGTTTTCATGTCCACCTCTATCAAAGAAAAGAGGTTATTCACGCTGAATAGTAGACCTCTTCCAGCAGCGCGTCTGTTTAATTTTCTATACCACTCTTTACCTGTGGTGTGTTGCCGTAAAACTTTTCACTTCACTGTTGACTTCCTTGGAACAGTTCAATGAATCTTCTTTATTTTTATTAATTTAAATTTTTTGACGAGTATTTTCCGACAAATCTGTAAAATTTAGGGGAATCAATCCTTTTGTGATGAAACTGATACCTCATATCAGTACCACATCAAATAATAACCCAAGTTAGTACCATACCATTGGTTACATGGCCGTTTTTTGTTATTTCATAAATTAGTACATTGTGCACTGTGTAATTCTACTACCACGAAATAAACCAGCACATCTCCATGTACCATAAGAACTCAAAGTTACAAATCTTCCATCGCAAAACCGCTAAAATAATGTTTATACAAAGTCTCTTCCTTAAAACACAAAGGTGAAAGTAAGAAAAATTCTCCGTGTAACTAGAAAGTCGACAGTAAGAGCTGCACTGTGGTGATGTATTTTAATAGCAGTCACTGATGTATAAGGGACCATTAATATCAGCCTGATGTAGAACCACTTTTAATTAAGAGCGCGTATTTCTTAAGCCTAAGTTTTAATTATACATATTTTTTTCCTGCTGAATGTTAAGATTTATTTAGAAAAGTTCTAAACATTCTACCGCATTGCAAATAACTTTGTATTTCCAGTGGGTTTTACGACCTTCTGAGTGATATATATGTATCATACAGGTGTTGCAACTTCGTTGAACAAAATAGTTTGATAGAAAAGTACATTTGCTTCTCATGTGGGCGGCTCGCAAAGTCCCTGGGACAAGTGATAGGTGTAGATATCCTGTATCTTATAGAACTTTGAATCTTGATAAAGTATTAGTACATAAGTAGATAAGCAAGTTGCTCTGGTGGCGAGCTGGCTAAGAACTGCACGGGGCTTAATTTCAACAGACTCCCGTGAGGCGGCGTAATAGCATGACAGGTCGGGAAGACGTATCTGTCGCCGGTAAAGCAATTTCCACTTGACGAAACGACTGGATCTTAAGTTACAGTTTTGCTATTTGGAATAGTTGCCAGTATTACCTAAGGCGTTGAAATGAATGAAACTATAAACACTCTTGCTTTTGTTGCAGACACATTGGATGTTTTACTGGAAGACACAATGTTTGGGCGATGTAAGTACGTATACTGTATTGTGTAGAAAAAGGAGTGCATGGACTACGTAAGGAAGTAAATACCGGCATTTTCAGCGTTGTGGCAATAAACAATGCTTGAAATATTTAATATTGTTATTATCTTTACAGTGAAAGTTTTATTTTTGAACAATTAAAACTGCGACATTTAGGCCCATAAGAGCGACTCATCATAATTTGAATTTATAAATTGTTAACCCTACATTGCTTGAAAGTTGAAGATGGCACGCACCTAGGCTATAGGCTGAAATGTCGCAGTTTTAATTATTTAAAAAATAAAACTTCCACAGTAAAGCTGATCACAATATTAAATACAATCGTATAGTAGGATCCTCATAACTTAATAATCACAAAGCTTAGTTGTATTTCTAGAGGTTTAGTGTATAAAGACTGGGTTATATAACGATTTAAATACCGGTATTTTATGTTGTTAAAATAAAGCTTTCAACATTCTAATGACATTGTAAGGTCAAATATCAGAGTTATATGAATTAACAGCTAAAATATGACATGGTCGAGAAACTAAACAGTAATAATTATTATTTTCTATATTGGTTTATAATAAAAAAGAACAGTGGTGTGGATTATGCAGTGGTATACATATTGATATAATGTCTATTGTTATTTGGTAAAGCTTGATACAGTGTAAGCCGTGAGGGCATACATTGTGGTTTGATGTGTGTTACTGTTAGATAAAGCTTGACCCTGTGTGAGAAGAGGTAGCTATTAACTCTGTGAGAATATGCATTCTGATATTTAAATTTTAAAGAAAAGGGCCATAAAATTGTCAGGGATATTGTCAAGACCTAACTGTGTGGATGGAATTATAAGTTAGTCACTAGGGCTGAATCAATGCTAGGCATAGGTTAATATGTAAGGATGAGCATGATGACTGGGTGAACTTGTGGGATTAATATGTAAGAACAGGCAGATTGACAGTTTGAACTTGTGGAATAAGTTCAATGGGAAAAGGGATTGGTTGGAATAGATGGTTTAAACTTAAATAGAGTAGAGGATGACTTTTTTGTCTATTAACTTAGCTGTAACTGTGTAAGGGCAACTTCAGACAAGGACTAGACAATGATGAGGGCCAGGATAAAATAAACAGAAAAAATAAGAGGCAGAGAAAAATGTAGTGTAGAAACAAAATACAGTAGCAGTTTTCAGAGTAGACTCAACTGTTATTATTTTAATGCTAAAAATACAAATAAAATTGATGAATTTTTAGCACAAGTCAGAACAGAGGATTTGATATAATGGGAATATCTGAAACATGGTTAAATGTAGACATTTTTGGGGACCTAAATTTATTTGAAATACGGGGTTATAGATTGTTTAATAGGTATAGAATAAATGATGGGAAGTAGTGGCTTATACCTAAAATGTGAGTTACATTTTTTTTGAAGTGGAGGAAATCAAATATAACAGCAAGGAGATTGAATCTACTTGAATTTCTGTTAGAAGATGTAAGTGGAGAAGACTTTTGGTTGGAACTTGTTACAAGACCACTAGATGAAACTAATGAAATTAGTGAGAAAGTTTGCAGTGAGATTAAGGTTTCAGCTATTATATGGGATTTTAATTTCAGGAACATATATGTATACATTGGGAAGTGTTAGAGTCAAATCATGAGGTAGACAGGTTTTTAGAAACCATTTATTTTCATCATTTGGTCACAGAGTCAACTAGAAACAATGCTAATTTAGATTGATTAACTTTTAAAATAGAAATTTTTGAGAAGGTTGAGACTGGGGAACATTTGGGTGCAAGTTATCATTGCTTAATTAGGTTTGGCATGTTTTACTGCAGATGGAGAAATGGAATAATGAAATTTTAGTTACAAATTAAAAAAAATTGTGAAGGGATGTGACAAAAATTTTTTGTTGTTAACTGGGCAATTCAATTAATTGGAGATACTAAACAAATGTAGAACAACACTTTAAATAAACTTTTCAGTATGTTCCATATATAAAAATAAAAGATGGTTCCACGAAAGATAGCTTACAAAGGAGGGATGAAATTGTAAGCATTATAAACTTAAAAAGTTCAAATTGACTGCTGTGATGGTATATAGAATATCAAGAGAGTTGGTCAGACAGGATATTAGGAAATCAAAAATGATATATGAGAAAAGGTTGTCTGAAGCATAAAAATTAACAGTGAGGATTTTTTAAAAATACATTGAGATTAAGCAAAATGTTATGAGTAGAGGTTTGAGGGATGACAAAGGAAACTCATCTTATAATAATGAAATGGTTGGGTTGTTAAGTTCTACTTTTCTTCAATTTTACTCATGAAGGTTCAAGTAAAATGCCTTGTCGTGAACAGTTGCTATATATAAAAAAATATTGAACAACATGCTTAGGTTAATTCTCATCTTCTTAAGAAATCTTCAGAAGTTTAATAATTGGTGAGACTTCTAGGCCAGATGAGATTTCCCCAAGAGTTTTGAAGGTGGTTAATGATTGGGTATGTGAGTCACTTGCTACCATTTTTTGTAATTCCGTGAATAGTAGGCAGGTGCCAGAGGATTGAAAGTTGTTTGATGTTTCTTCTCTTTTTCAAAAGAGGTGATAAAAGTTGTCCTAGTAATTATAGGCCTGTTAGCCTTACATCAATGATAGAAAAAGCTTTTGAAAGACTTGTAGAAGATGCTTTGCAAAGTAATTTAAGAAAGTTTAAAATTTTCAGTCAAAATAGGTTCACTAGAAAAAATTTTGCTTTACTAACCTTTCAACATTCTTTGAAGAGGTACTGGTTATGTAGATGAGAGTATGGCTATTAATTTGGATTTTCAGAAAGCATTTGACAAGGTGCCACATAAACAAAACATGTAAAAAATTATCTCTATATGTGTAGGTGGGGTATTTTGGCTTATTAGATTGAAAAATGGCTGGATGGAAGAAAGCATGAGTTGTTATAAATGAAGTTCAGACAAATTGTACTAATGTCACAAGTGTGGTAACCTCATTTCTCAGTGTTAGGATCTGTGATCTTTTTGATTTACATCAGTGACATAAATGAAACTTAAATTTGGTGATGATATTAAGGTCTTGGGTGTTGCTGGCTGTGATGATGATACTGTTGCTTTAGATCATTTGATGAATTGGGAAAATAAATGGCAAAAGGCTTTTATTTATAATAAATGCAAGGTTAGGCGTGCGAGTTATTATAACTTAGATTATGAATATAATTGTTATGGGAATAACCTTAACAGTTTTATGGAAGAAAAAGGATCTTGGTGTCCTGGTTGATCAGTCATTTGAGCTGTCTGAGCAGTTAGTGGGTAGAAATAGGATTGTATTTTGTATCTATAAAAATATTGAATATGCCAATAAAGAGGTTATACATTCACTGTATAGATTACAGGGTAGACCACATTTAGAGTATTATTCAGTCTCGGGCTCCTTACTTTAGGAAGGATATTGAATTGTTGGAAAGGGTTGAGAAGAAGGCAATGAGTATGATACCTATGAGGAAACTGACTGAGGTACTTAAGATTGTTAAGGGAATTGATAGTGTCAATGCATGATCTTTTTTTTTTTTGTAATTAATGAAGAGATTGGTAGGAGTAGGGAACAAGGATATAAATTTTGTAAAGGTAGAAGCCATCTTTAGCCAAAACAGTTTTATTTTTCTAACAGGGTTGAGGGATTTTAGAAGGGTTGTCTTAAGATGTGGTGGATGCAGTAAATATAAGGGAGTTAAGGGAAGGCTTGATAAATATTTGAAGGATAAGTGTTGGGTTTGAGTTATTTTTAGTTTAGTTTAATTAGAGCCTATGTGGACCTACAGGTTTCTTGTTCTTAAATATTATGTTTCAATTATGGCTTGACACAGTGTGAGGACACACATTCTGATATAATGTATAAATTTATTATAAGAATTAACATTTTAACTGGTATTAAAGAATCCTTACCACTATATCACTTAAGCTCTTCAATTATGTTGCTCATTTGTATAATAGTATCACTATTGTTACACCAATATTTTGTTGTACATTACCATGACGTTTTGCTGTGAGAATGTAGATATTCAACAATTTTACAGTTAATACTTGTTAACAGCTTTAACTTTCAAGTATAAAAGTTTGATACCACAATAAAGACCTCTCTACCACCATTTACATAGCTGTTGACTTTGTCTAACTAGTACCCAAACACATCATAACTCATTCTTTCACCTTCATAACTGATGTATTGTTTAGTTAGCTACTAAATCTACTAAACCCCTATGTTACTCATCTATTTTTGTAGCCAGCAGTTATATATTAACTAAGAACCAAATCTACTGTATCCTCCTCTCTACAAGTTTTTATCCTTTAGTGATGTCTGGTAAGCATGCATTCCCACGATAATCTGTGCCATCATATATATAGGTGTGTGTGTAACTTTTAATTTTATTGCACATTATTTAATTTATTGTCTCTTACATGATTGTACCCACTTGGTCAGGTGAGCTCTGTCAACAAATGAAAGGACTCTTTAGCAGCCTCCTATAATAAATGTTGTTTATATACTGTTGTAGTCTTGTGGAAAAAGCTACTCAGGGAAAGCCAGTTGTGATATATTAAGCAAAATTTCCAGTCTTATTGTCACATTCTATTGTGATATTCTCAGATTCACTGATTTTCTTTGAGATTAATGGAATGTGCACAGGGTCGTCTAATTAGACAACCCCATATTAGAGAAAGGAATGCTGATTGTATATAATTTTGAATTTACTACATGTGTCTACTTGAAATGTGGCAAGCTTTTAGTACAATATACAAATTTGTTGTACATAAAAAAATCAGATGTGTTACAAAAGTATTTATACTTGAGATATGCCCTGTGAATTTACAAAGTCAGTCTGATTCTGACAGGTGGAAGTACAAGATAATGTTCATGTGAAGGGTAAAAATACTTTTGTCCAACGTACAATTTTCATAACCTGTAAAACTACCAAAATGCACATGTACAGTTTTTCAGTATCTATATATATATTGTATCTGTTATTTACTCTCCTCTGCCATGATCTATATCTAATCAGCAATGTATGGTAAAATAAATAGTTGATCATTTTGACACCTTGTACATTATAACATGTTGAATGGCACTCTGTAAAAGGTTGTGACTTGTGCACTTTGACCTCCACCTGTGCATATAGGGTTAATTGGGTATGAACTGCAGGAAACATAATGGGGAGTAGAAGCCTGACTTTGAGTCTGACACACAGTGAAAGAGACTGTTATAATCAGTATGCAAGTTTGTATCCAAACAAACAGCAATGAGAATGGAAGACAAGTGTTTGTATTGCACCTTTACTGGAGAGAGTATGTGATGTTATGCTATGCAAAATATCCCAACAGTTTGTTATATCTCAAGAAATGGTAGTTAAGTTTAGTTTAAATAATATTTATAGTGATTTAGCATGTGTTATATTGAAATTTCTGACATTGGATGGGTTCAATTAATGCGAAGCTCACTTAAGAGAAAAAGCATTTGATTCCTTCCAGTAAAGGTTCTACAATCTTACTGAACAATATGCCTCACTCACAAATAAAACTGAGCAATCACTCTCTTTTTAGCTTTGCTCTTTTACACATAGCACAATCTTAGAACTGGCTTTTTAACACATTCACCATCTTGGTAGTCATTTAATAACACTGAAACACTCGTTAACTAAAAAACTAACTAAATTTATTACAGACTAACTCACTGGTAATTTTATATTAAAGTATTTTTCCTGAGTCTCAAGAAAATTTGCGATTTCATGTCAAATCTAGACACTAAGAAATTTCTAGGCATCACTCATCATCACTATGTCATGCCAAAACTCCCTCTAGCAAAGAAAATAAATGACAGACTAAAATATTAAAAGCAGAGCCTACAACACTGCCCCTTCCTGGTTTGTGAAGTCCTTTGGATAATTCTGTTGCTCACAAAATAATATTATTACATCATACTTAAAATTCCATAATTAATAAAGCAACTCTCCAGTTAACAAACTTAATATTATAAATTGACATTACAATCATTACATCAATACTGAAATATAAAAAGTGCAACTGTAATTTTATTCAAAAAGACAGCATTTCTTTATAGGTTTATAGTGTCTGAATTGCCTTGTCATCAAATTGTTTTGGATGTTTTCTCTTTTGCAGCATATAGTATAAAGACAGGATAATCACTTGTCCCTTATTCTCACTTGCTGCCTTGTCAGTTGGGGAGTTCTCTTTGAGTAGATGGTTGAGTGAATTCATTGGTGACTATATCCTGTTGATTCACTGAAAACAGATTTGTCAGGAACCCCAGGCTTTCTAGTAGGTTAGCTTATCATAGATGAATTATTTGATATAGCTAAATAATTTGGCTGGTCTCTTGTCAACATCCTTCTAAAGGTGTCCTTTGGTTTGGACCAATTATTCTTCTGGTTTATGTTCTGTTGTACTCCAGGTCAACTGGTCTCTTTACCCTGTGTACCTATCTTTATTGTTACTTGAAGTCCAACCTCTGGTAGTGTAATGGTCATATAGTGCATGTGAAACTATTTGAAGCTTGTCTAACCTCAATTCCATGTCTATGCATGAAATCAATTCCCAATATGCACTTTTCCTCAATGTCAATTACCCATATATCTTGTTGTGTAGAAAAGTTTTCCAAGGTGAGAGTGACTTCCAAATTTCCTATTGTTGTAAATTTATGACCACTCGTTCAAATCAGTCCATCTTCTTGCATCAACTCTGGAGATGGTTATCCAACTTTCCTTATCAGATCTGGTTGAACAATTGTAGCTGTAGAGCCAGTTTTGATCAATGTATTGCAAAGCTTTCAATCAATATACCCATTGTATTGTGAACTGATTTCTTTAAATGATACATTCCTTACTTTTATTTGGACATATGGGGCATTCTCATCCTAAAGATGTCTTTTTGGTTTATTATAAATAACCGATTCATTACAGCTTTGAATAAAATGTTTGTGTTTTCCACACTTACAGCAGTTTCCTTTTCCTGTCATTCTTTGGGTGCTATTCTTAGCAGTATATCCTTTTAATTTGAAATACCTTCTGTTCTCTGGCTTACTTGTTTCATTTTGAGGAACAGCTCTCTAATTAAAGGCTTTTTTTGTTTGCACTTCTTGGTAATATTCTTTTAAGTTACAATTGTTTGTGTAGTTTACTTCTTCCATTCTTGGTTAGTAGTTTTCTAATTAATATTTGAGCTCATCTAGATCTTCAAAGGGAGAGTTGGTGTTTCTTCAGTATTTCATCTGATAAATTCATTATTCCTGGCTGGTGGATTTACTTGTTTATCGACAACTTTAATTGATTCAAGTTCCATTGCCAACTAGATAGCTTCCTCTAATGATGTGCATATAACTTGTTTGAAACTAATATGCATGTCTTCATTCATGTAGCCTTATGAATTGGATATGTGTCTTGAATTCATTGGTTCATGTGGAGTGCTTTGGTAACATAATGGGGCAAGCCTTTTCACATTTTTTTCAAGGTCTTGTTCTTATTCACCACAAAGCTATGCAATAGGCTATTTGTGCTATGCCCAGCAGAGGTATCAAAAACTGATTTTTAGTGTTATAAGCCTTCAGACTTAACTGCTAAGCCATTGGAGGACCCAGTGGCCATGTTTAGGCATTGTATGGGACATGAAATTAAGTTGAGAGAGAATTTTATTTCTTTGAATGTTCTTAACCAGCTGATCTGATAAGCTCTGGTATAAAGACAAACCTTGCTGCTTACAACAAAATGTGTCAAAACTGTTATGCACATTTTATTCTGGAAACTCACACTGAGACAGTTGATTATTTTAATAGTCTTCAGCTTCAATACGATGCTTCATCACAATTTTGAGACTTCTCACATTTCTCCTCCTCTAGCTTTTGTTACATTTTCTCTATTCTCAGTTACTTTTCCATTTCTGGGTGTTCTCTAATGAAACAGCAGTAAGGTTATAGATTAAAATGCTGAAATATAAGGTTTGATTCCCTGTGGCGGACATAGCAGATAACCCAATGTGGCTTTGCACTAAAACAAATAAACATTTTCTGGGCTGCGCATTCCAAGCTACAGTTCTGAAGGTCTGAAGTTCTCTAAGTATCATACACACTTTAAGCTGTGGGGGCATTATAAAAGTGACTGTCAATCTCATTATTTGGTTCAAGGAGCTTTGTGGCAATGGCAGATGCTGTTGATTAACTGCCTTTTTTATGGCCATTAGTTCAAAATTTGGGCTGGCTGTACCTGAACCCTCGGGCTCTCTGACTTAGGTTTAGGTTGCACGTAACAAAACATTTCAGTTTCCAATTTTTGTAGCACAAAGTACATTTTCTGTATTCTCACTATTGCTTCTAATTTTCCAGTCTATCTTATGTTAGTGTCTTTTGCCATATATTTTTTCCATCATCATTACTACTTTTATCTTCTGTTTGTTATAGCATTGCTATGTCAAATATTCTGTTTTCTTGGCATTGCTATTTACACCAAAAATTTTGTATTGTCAGTAGTGATGCTAAATAATAAGTAAACCCAGGGAATTTTAGAAATTACATCTATTTTATGGAATTTGTGGGATCTGCATTTAATTCATGTAAACATGTTTTTAAATATATGGTGTGCTCAATTGTAGTGAACTAAATGTTAATAAAATCATTGGTCGCACAGAGAACATTCATTCACTGTGCCATATAGTGTAGTGAAAGAAAAAGAATAGAAGGTTAAGCCTATAGACTGGTCTCTGAAAAAAAAACAACTAACTCATGACTATATATTATATGATTGAAGTGTTTCTAAGATGATCCACATTATTCTCATGGTTGTTTAGAAAGAAAGACAGTTGAATACAGTTCCCCTCTTTTTGTTTTTGTCTTTTACTTGGAGGGCTGTTCCTTTGAAACAGTGGATGATGTGTTAACATGTACAATAAGAAAAACTTGTGCTTTAATATGTACTCCAAATTATTTTTATTTTTGTGACAACTTCATCAGTTGTTTAGTTTAATCTTGTATATATTGTGAACTATGGTGTCTGTCCAAGCATTCACCTGTCTACCATTTACGGTGGCTGCTTCCTGTGCTTGAAAAGCTGCACATGCAGCCAAAGCTCAAAATTCACTTTTGAAATGATGGGAGAACAGGCATGAATAATGTTGATGCCAAATTTTATTTCACAAGCAGGATATTCTACACTAAATTGTTAGGAGTTAATCACACATCATTCACATTTCAAAATATGACATAACTTAAAGAATAAAAATTTACATTTGGCATATGTTATTGTTGAGCGGTTCTTAGCATGATTGAAATGCTCAAAAATTACTTTTTGTGGTGGGCGGTATAAGTAGCTCAGAGCTTTGGCTCTGAGTGAATTCAGTTGTGCAACACAGTTAACCTTTTATACAGTCCATGAAATAATTGAAATTGATAAATTAATTTATACTTTTCCCATCGCTGGGGATGGGTATTTTTGCTACATTAATTTAAACCTTTTTTGTTATTGGGAATAAGTATTTTTGCTTGTAACTCAGAAAGATAACCTGGCTAATATGGTGAACTTGATAGACTTCTTCAACTTAAATAGAAACTGTAGTTCATTGTGTGTTTAGTAATCCTACTGCTATGAACAGCTAATACAAAGTTCACCTACACTTAAAGTAACTGGTCGTCAGATGCTTGTTTTCTGTAAGTGGAAAGCATCATGACAGAATTCACCAAGAAACGCCAGTGTGTAATCATAGCTTAGAGAATCTGTTATTACAAAATCTTATAAAGACTTGGATAAATGTCAAGCAGAGCATATTAACCAGAAATGACTTATTGGATAAGCTTGTAATACAGAAATATCGAAACAGAACTTCATATAATATATACAATGTTTATTGTACCTCAAGGTAGGAAATTTCTTTCAAGATTATTCTATGCTATATATTTATTTATAGTTCGGTGTTTCATTACCTCAGTACATGGTTTCCATAGGTTAAGGAAGCTGGAAAAAGTGAGTAGATTTTATATTTTTGTTCCCAACCCAAAAAATGGAGAATTTCATTTTATAAACAAAAATAGGAGAAAGTCAGTGAATTTTATGTAATTTAGTGATGCTTCTAAGACAAGGCTGGCAAAAAAGTAAAATATCATTAGTTCCAAAAAATCCATACAGTTTAATTATGGCACTTTTAGCAAGTCATTTTTGTACAAACATTCTTTTGTTTATGTTGTTCTTTTCGTTTAACATTAATTGTCATGGGGTATGAAGGCAGCATCAATAGATCAGGTAAACAGTAGTAGCTAGGTGCCCACCTAAATGAAGTGTAAGGGCTCTGGACGAGGCTTTGTCTCATCTTCCTGAGCATCATAGAGAATGGTTTTACTACAGCCTATAAGACATAGGCAGCTCTAGCTTCTTCCTGGTGAGGATGCTGGAGGCTAGACCAAAAAAAATGAAGAAGGGATTGTACTTTATATCTTGTGGAGCACATAATGTTGTATTTAAGAAGTGAATCAGCTTTAACAGTAAACACTTTTTGTTGAGTGCGAGTGATACAACAAAAGCCCAAGGCACTTTTGGGGTAGCTTCAGCTCCAGCAAGCATTCCTTTTAAAGACCCCTGACAAATTACTCTTTAAAGGTGGGCTGTTTCCATTAAATAACTTTTTTAATATCTTAATAAATCAGTCCTCAGGTTATTAGTGACAGAAAGGACACTTAATACTCTTGTGTATATTACATCATTAATAGATTTGTGTAAGAAGGATTTGAAAGATTTCAAAATGAAAATGAACAGTTTAGTTATTTGGGTAATACTTGGCAGTTTAAAGATAGAATAAATCTACACAGTTCTAGTGATTTTTATTTTTATTTCATATCTGTACTTATATTTATTCAATTAATTATATAAAATAACTATAATAATTATATAAAGTAATGGTTTATCAGTAATTTCATTTTAATTCATTATAAATTGAAATATTTCCAAGATACACGTATAATATCACTACTGACAGTTAATGAAAAGTTGTATAAAGTAGAATGTGGATGGCAGGGCATAATACCAGTAATGTGGAGATAAGTTTGGAAAAAGTGTAATTGAAAAAAAGTTATGAAATATAAACTGTTTCTTGGGCAGTAACTAACAATACATCACCTTTAAGGGTTTCCCAAAATAGGGTACTATTTGTAATCCAAGAATTTTTGTTAAAACAGTTGAATTTGCACCAGTGAATAATTGACTACATTTTCTTTACCTAATAATCTAATATTTAATGCATCAGACATCTGAAGTTTAGGAAAATATTCACTCACAAAATAAATTAATGAATACTATATAAACTAAACAGTCTTTTATATCATGACACAAGTTCCTCTTCAAGAGAAATATTTACAATATTTTTTCGCTATATACAAAGCCTGTTCTTAATTCACATACTAAGTATTCTCATATATTCTACACCAACATTTAAAGTTCCTTTGTCTGTCTCTCCAAAGGTAGGGTCTCCAATAGGGCTTCTCCTTGACAGAATCCCTTGTCTTCAACTTGATCTTGTATTGTCTAATCTATCCGTATACTGACACAGTAGATTTTGTTCCTCTTCCTTCTTATCTGTCAGCTTGATACTTATGTTGACATCTTATCTTGCTTGCTCCTGTTTCTTTGAGCTCTTCTGATGACTGCAGTTGCTTCAGTAATCTTCTTTTTGTCTAGTTCCTCTAAATTCTTACTACCTGGTATGTTTCCTATCACCAAGTCATATGATGGTTTTTTGATACACATGGCTGCAAGGTGTCCAAAATAATATAGAGTATCCACCTGTATTTTTGTAATGGGGAAACTTTCTCACTGTCCCGTCAGTTAGCACACACAGGCATACCTTACCCGTCATCTGTTCATCGGATACTAGACTGGTTCTCACTGCTGCACTAGAACCTTTACTTTCTTATCCCCAACATAGACTTCACATCACATATTGGCATATTATGATTTGTTGGCACCTCTTGATATTTGTCACATGCTCCCATCACTAGTAGCACTGTTGATCCATTTACTAACTTGAGCTGACCATTAGTCATGCACTGATCAATTGTGCTTTGTTCATATATTGAATATGACAAGTTGTTTTAATTCTCTTTCTTCTGACAGCAGTGTATAATTCACTTATGCTGCCCCATGAGTTACCACAGTTGTATCCTATTTAGGCCTACTTTCAAATAATCATCTGCTTTTCATCAAAGTCCACACAGGCAAGTTCAATTGCTTTAGAACACCCTTTGATGAGACAAATTATTCTCCTAAATTATCAGGAAACTGTTAATCTCATTTTAACATATCAACAGTTAGGCTATTCACTCCTACGATGGCTTTCTACCTGCTCTGTCTGTCTACTTTTCCTGCTCATCTCATACTATTTATATGTTTATTACTTAATTATTTCTCACTATATCCTCAACATCAACAAATTTTACATGATGTTCTATAATCTTTACATTGGTGAGTTATTAACATAATGTATGACTCCTACCAATTTATGTAACTAATCATAACATTTACTTTAAAATAATTGCTTCTAATTCTCTTGTTGTGAACAAAACTAAACAATCATTAAACGTGCACTCACAAAATAAATTAATCAATAATATCTAAACTAAACAGTCATTTATATCATGACAAAAGTCTCTATTAGCTCCTGTGGGTCTTACACTTTTCATTTAAAGTACGTGCACACACCATCACTTACCCATTTTGTGGTAATGTATTGCATTGTATTCTGTGTACTGTCTGCATTGAAGCTTAATAAACATTTGCATTTATTGTTAATCTCCTTGTTTTTTTGGACCCAACTGTGAGGAAATACCCACATACGAAGATCACCGAATCTTTTGATTTTGCATGCCCAGTCTTTTCTGCTTTGCTAGATATCCTCAAGATGCCACAACAGTTATGGGTTTAAATTGGATTTTTCATGATTTTGCTTGCATGAAACAAGTTTCATGATGTCACTAGGGCAGTATTGTTAAGAATATTTTAATGTTATGTCAGTTTTTGATCTGGTAGACTTAACATACTCAGGCCAGATTAACCCAAACACAGAGTAGTTGCCTCTGAGCCTATGGAGTCAAATAATCGACAGTGGTTATGCTTTTTTCTTTTTTCAGATGAGTTTTATTTTAGAAACTGCAGTATATTAAAAGTTTTATATTTGGTAAAAGCTTGGTTTGATGAGTAAAATTTCATTAAAAAAATAACTTGTGAAGAAGAGAAATGGGAGCCCACATAACTAAAGTTGTCAGGCAGGACCATTGTAGTCTTAATCTACCCTGGAACTTACTTCAAATAAATTAATTTCTTTGTTTGAGCTTGGCCTTACCATGTAGAATTGTTAGAAGAGACAAAATTAAACTGCTGTTTCTAGGTAGTTCAATCTTTCATGACACAGCATGCTTAAAGCAGATGTTCAAGTTGCCTGTAGCTAAATGGAAAAAAGAAACCTGAAGAATGATGTTTTCCTCTTTAAAAATTTGTAGTGCATACTGGAGGGATTTATACATTTGGTATATCTGCTGTACACTTAATTTGTACACTTAACATGATTACTTTTAGTTAACATGTGTGTAATGTGGCATGTCACACAGTCTTACACTTTGTTTTTAACACTTCCCTCAGGAGTCAAGGGTTGTCTTTACACTACAATATGTTGAATATTAAAAGTAAGTTCAATCCAGAAAAACTCCCAAAGTGGATGATTTTGGATGTATCTTTTTGACACATCTTTGAGAAAAGTTTTTCTTTGTTAATTGATAAATATTTAAGTGAAATCCAGCATCCTCAAGTCTCCATACTAGCTAGTACTAAGGTCTACTTGCTGGGAGTAAATTCAGTATATATGAATAAAGCCACATTCTCAGCATCATTAAGTAAGCAATTGTCAACCTTTTATGCTTCTGCTATCAACTTTTTGTGTTTAGCTTTCAACTGAGATATGAAAGATTTCACCTGCAATTTGGTAGGGAAGGTTGATACATCATGATAGCCAGCAGTAGGACAAGCAGCCAGGAACACTTTGAAATTAGCTATAGGCATAATATTGTACTCAGCTTGCTGCACAATATCTACCAAGGTGGTTCTAAATGGTTCCTGAATACCTTTACGTTTTTTTTTAAAACTTCCATGCTTCTTGTACTTGGCCATTATACTCGTGATGCACTGATGGATCTCAGTCACCTTACCACTTCAAATCACTTCTTGCAGCCACAGTGCTGAAAGAGTGTGGAAAATGCCTCATTTTTAGCTAATAAAAATGTCCAAATATTTATTAGCAGTTTCTATTTTCCATCTATTTGTTTTTGTAGCTAGCCATAAAACATTTTTCAATTCTCTTTATTTTAATAGTTCATATTACTTATATGTTAGTATAGCTATATAGTTAATATCATAACTATCCTGTAATATTAGAACAATAATGAAGCAATAATAATATTCTATACATTGTTAGAGGCATGTTACAGCAGACTTGAGAAATAGAACATCACAAATATTCTAATATCAAGCAGTTTTATGTACTGGCCCTGAAGAAGCTGCAAAGGCAAAAGATCAATTAAAATAAAAGTTATTTTATAATTATCTGGAGTGTAAAGTTAATTGTTTGCTAACTTCATTATCAAAATGTTGTCCTCTTAGTTTAATTGGTGAACACATTTTAGTTCTGTGTAGAGAAGCAAGTACAGGAAAAATAATGCATTTCTTGTCTATTTAGTTTACAGAAATGAATAGATGAAACTAATATCTACTTTTATATATAAATATAAATCTCATTCAGTTTTTGTGTAATTTTTTAAATTAAAATTTTGAGTTTGCCTAGCAAACTTGATAATATTGTGAGATGAGTGTATTTCACTTTCATTGCCTTTGGGTGTAGAAAATGAAATTGCAGGTTTATTGTGTATCTTTTGATAGAGTTAGAGACTTTGATTAATTATTTTTTTACTTTCTAATAACCACGTGAATTTAGGTTGAATATGCCAATTAATTTGTCCATGAAGTTCAAATCTGTAATCTGGTTGTTTTCAGTGGCATAATGTCGCATATCATCCTGTGTTTTTGCCAGTTGGAGGTTTCCAAAGTTAACTGTTTAGCTGTTTTTAATTGTACTGATTCTTTTTCTAGGTTAGAAAGCTGTATTTTTTGTAATGTTTGAAGTGATTACCATTTAGTTTCTAATTAAAGCTCAATATTAGTGGTTAAGTTGTCAATGAGAATTGTAGACACTCACTTGAAACTTCCAGGATTAAATCATTTGTAATTATTTTTTTTTCAGTTAACAAGGATACATATTGGTAAGAAATTAGTTCCAATTTTTATCTCCAGGGTTTGAAATTTAAAATATTTTGATAGCTTAAACATAAAAGGTATTTAATAAACCACATAGAAAAATTTTAATAGTTCAAACTTTTTGCACAGGGAGTAGCTACAAGGAAGACACATATAAGGAAAATAATTGTGGTGAGAGTGATTCAGGGGTGACTGATGGCCATCACAGTAGTGTAGCAGAAGATGAAGTGAATTCTGACAAGGGGAGTGCAAGCACTGCAGATTCAGACAGTGCCCAAGGATCCTTGTGGCCAGACTCCACTGCTGGATCTCCATCTGTTATTGAAAAACCTACATACAGAGCCAGCATAGACTTGCAATCCCCTGAATTACCAGAGCACAACAGTAATATTGAGAACTCTCTTATAAAAAGTAGTAGTTTTGAAACTAAACATCATGAACTAGTTGAACTTCCTATCTCCCAAATGAATAATATTAACACTGAAGATTATTTCCCCAAGAGAGGCACTGTTGAAGCTAGGCTGAAACAGCTCGAAATAGGCAGTGGTAAGAGAAATATCAAAGAAGGTTCAAAAGATGCTATGGTTATATTATCTGAATTCAGACACTCTGTTCCAGATGTTGTTGAAGACACAAGACGTTCCAGGAGCTCTACAATAAATTGGGATCCAGTAAGTTGATAGTGGTGTGATTTATTCTTAATTTTAATATTTTTTATTCAGCATAAAGAACTGAGTGGTATTTTGTGTAACCTGAACATGTAAAAATACTTTCAAGATAATGTACAAATGTTCATTTTACCTCAAAACACTTGATTTTTGTAAACCTTGGAGCTGGGAAAGGTTAAAAGAACTGAGAAGTTTGAGAGTTTATGAACTGAATATAATGTTTACTGAAAAACATTTTCTTTTATTAGTCTTAATAGTCTGGGTAATTAGTGAAATTTGCTAGTTGATTAATCATTGGGCTCATTAAGTGATTATTCTTTAAGCAGTTACTCTCATAAGACAGCTAAAGCAATAAAATGCTTATTTTCACGAGTTATCCAAAAAAATATTACCTTATAATACTACCAATTGGGTGTGCTTCATAGCCAAGAAATATATTAGTAACATTATAATTACCTGAATAGTTGGAACAATCAGAAATAGTAATCACAAACCCTAATTAGTTGATTATTTAAGTTAGTTGTGACACTAATCAGTTACACTGAACAAAGATGATTTAATTGAAAATAATAGTGAAAAATCATAATGATAACATTCCAGTTACTGGATAGTTAGATTATTCAAAAATTAACAATCAGAAATACTAATTTCTATAAGTTGATTATTTTCATAACAGTAATTTTAATTATTGGGCAGGTGTAATAATTTGAAATGCTAATTTCAATTAGTTGGTTATTTTCAGGACATTAAATGATTTAAATGTAACTTTAATTACTGGATAGTTGGAATAATTGAAAAGAGCAATGATTGGAAACACTAGTTGATTATTTTCATGGTATTAATATATTTAATTGTAATGTTGATTAATCAACTGTTTTACAAGACACAAATCACTGTATATGGTGTTCATAGATAATTAGTTGAATTAATTGCCCAACTCTACCCATTTGTAATATTTTGATTTGTAAGTAAATCCAATAAAAATGATAATAATTAAAGATATACTATTTTCCAGACTGATCTTCTGATGGAACTGTATAAAATAGAAATTTCTTCACAGGTTAGTAAATATTCATTCACATTTGTTAGGAGATTACACTATCACATTAAATATAGTGGAGTATCCTTCATATATGAGAGTAATTTGGATGTGGAATTATCTTGGTTGATTTCTGGCTTCAGTTTATGTATGAGCTAGGTTCTATTTACCATTGATAATATCTTAAACAGTTTGAGTGGACAGCAACATCACACTCATCTATGGAATGGTCTAGTACAGTGGATCTTGCCACATATCTTAAATTAGTGTATCCTTTCACAAAAATTAATTTTCTTTAAGTAGATGCAAAATAACCATGCTGACAGCAAGGAAAAGTAAATTTATAAACAACATTTGATGATTCTAATGAAAGAATAAAATCCTTAAATCTAAAAAAAAAAATGCATACGCAACAATTATGCTTAAACAAACATTTAAACTGTATTTGAGGATATACCTTACAAAATGTAGTTCTTAACTGATATGTTTATATATAAGGAATATTTACTAACATATGGCAACATTCTAACTAAAAAGTATTTAGGAACTTCATCTGTAGATGGTTTGCTGTACTTTGCTTTTATCAGTAATATGTATGTGAAAACCATTTTGAAGTAAGAATTCTTTGATATTTATTAAATACTTTATGCAAAGCTTCATAAATAATTGAAATTTTGTCAACACAACGAAATAAGATATTAAATAAAATTTTCTTTATGCAAAAGAGACCTTGCTCTTATACAAACTGAGGCCAGAAATTAACCAAGCGAATTTTACATTCAAACTACTATTGGTTTTATAATACCATATTGTCATGTTGTAATTCCTTCATATGTATTATGAAATCTTACCCATATTTACTTTAAATGACATGATCATGGTCTAGTACTATGCTAATTTACATTCTGTGTTATGATATATTCATTCAGGTTTGCTGTGGTAGTATCATTTTCTTGAGGATGTCCACTGTAGTGTTTTTATTGTTTTCTTAATAATTTACTGTTTCGTATTCAGATTGATCTACAGATAATTACAAACTGGTGTAGTTAAATAATAAAAGCTTTGAAAGATTAACCTGTTCTTATTTTCTATTGATCAAGTAGACATCACTTTCTAACTGATTACTGTTTTTTTTTTAATTTGTATCATTGAAAAATTTTACCTTTCTTTCCATCTGCAGGATAGACAAGAAAGTACTACTTACGTAAACACTGAAGGTTACCTGGAGAAACTTCCCTCTGGTAGAAAAAGTGTTACTTATTGGAACCCCTGGAAACGAAAGTACTTCTGTGCAAGGGATGGGTTTCTCTGTTCATATGATGTAGGTTTGAAATACTGAAAAAAATTATTTTCTTCTAATTTTGGAAAATAAACTTGCATCAGAAAACACAACAAATGGGGGAAAGAGGAAAAGTGTATATATCTGTAACTTCAGAGCAAAAGTAAGCTAACTTCATAGTTCGAAACAGAAAAGTAACTTGTAAATTAATATAAATAATTTTATATAGCAAACTGACTCAAAATACATAATGTCAGTAAATCAATACACAAGAAAATGTTTTTCATAATGATTACAATGTGTACTGATTCATTAACAAATACAATAATATCTTATCATGTTCTGCCAGCTTATAAGAGATAGGTTAGTTTTCAATCCATATGTTAACAATATAAAATAACTTTCATGTTATTCGGCTTTTAAGGAGTATTTGTCTCGCATGGATGCCTCATATGGTTTTTTTATTATTTTTTTTGTAGAGTATCCAATCAGAAAAGCCTAACCAAAAGATACAGCTCATGGGAGGTGTTGTAGAAGTCCTGGACAATAATGTTATAGGTATTGATGACAAGGTAACTAATGGAATCTATCACATTGTTTTGTATCACATTTTAATAAAAGTAAAAAAAAAAAAAAAGAACCCCTAAAATGCTATGACAAAACAAAAGTCATCATTAAAAGAGAAAAGTACTTGCATATTAATTCTTGGTTGTTTAACATTTGTTCATCCTCTGACCATAGATAAGACTGGCATTCAGTTAGTAATAGTTTGATTAGTGTATGTATTTCATGATGCAGATGGTAATAGTTTGACTAATGTTTATTATGTGAAGCAGATAGAGCATGTAATAGTAGTTTGTATGCTTATTTCTAGATGCAAATAAAGCAGACAGTACATCTTTGATTAGCATGTATGTTTCATGATTCAGAAAGTAATAGATTAAATACTGTATTTTTTTCATGATGCAAATTGTAATGGATTAATTAATGTATTTATGTCATGATTTAGATAGACCAGATAGAATTACTTGGATATGCTATTCCCCCTTTGCACAACAAAGAGCTATTACCTCATGCCACTGCCATGAAGAATTTTTTCCATGTCACAAGCCTTGAATGAAGCTTCCACCCTCTCACATATTGCACCAACCTATGATTTAATTATCATTAAACCATAGTCTTCCATCAGTTGGAAGGCGACACTTCTTCCATGTGCAGTAATCCCCTTGAGTTGTAGCTTGCTACATGGTACTTTACCTCCACTCACATTAAAATTTTAGTGCATGCCACAAGCCTTGAAGCTCCCACTCATCTGTAAATGACTGATTCCAATGTGTCTCCCATGCATATCATCATGCAACAACCCTCCACTAATAAGAATGCGACCTACTCTCTTGACACGTGGCTCCTTCTATTCAATTTTACTGAACTGTCACTTCTCATTTGGCAGTACTTGTGTTTTAATGTTTTTAATTTGTGTTCTCTTCAAGTGTTTAATTTTAATTTTTTCCATATCTGGGTGTTAATTTCTCTCTACAAGTTTACTCTGTTATACAATAGTGATACTTGTAACTTGAGTTATTCTGAAGTGGAATTATTTTATATTTCTACCCAGTTACAGAATTTATTATTTCATTACACATACTTTTTATTTCTTTCTGCCAATGCAGTTGTGTTTGGTTATTGAGTTTGCAATATGAATTCTACATTAACATTTCGGGAGTTATATGTTCTTATTTTCCATTCTTGGGTCACTATATTAGGTTTGTTTCACCACATGCTTTGGTCTCAGTTTCATGCTTTGCCCTTTGGTCTTTTTTCAGTTCCATAGGTCTTTTGTGAGGTGGTCAGCATTTTCCCTGACTTCCACATTTTGGGGAATTTTATCTACAACATTCGTTAGATGTCTAGCTTCAGTAAGATCCTTCCTAAAGGGGGGTAGTCTTAACATACTCGTATATCCCTTCCACTGTCAGCTTGGGTAGTTGGATTTTCCAGTTGGATATGTTTTTCATGTTCTATACCTCACATTCTGCTTTCTTTTGGGTGAGTATTTTTAAACAACCCTTCATCGGGACCATCCATTCTCCTCCTTGAATGCATTCATTCAATCAAGTTTTCTGTTATCCGAGCCCTTCTTTTGATCTTCCTGTTAATTTTCATCCTTCCCTCTTTGTCTGTATGCATTGATAGTTGATCATATCCCCTACGATGTCGGGTTTACCACTTCCTCCCCCTCTTCTGGATTATTTCTCTTCAGTGATGCTCATCTCCAAAGGTGGGGAATGTGGTTCGATCAGTAGGAGGTTTTGGAACAATGGTCTACAGGCAAAATTATCACCTTCACACCCTGGCATTACCACCAGTCCAATGTGCTTTCGTTCACTCTCTTCCTTTTGTCCGAATTTGACTAATTGTTTCATTTCGACTCTTTTTATGGTGGTGATTTCTATAAATCGCCAAGAGGACACTTGGCGATTGTTCCCTTTGTGGTAGACAGTGGGTCTCCCTTTTTGAACATACACACACACACACACACACACTTGACATATGTCTCCTGTAGGGTCATGTTCCAGATGCTTTTGTTCTCGTTACTGATTGGCTTTTCAGTCCCGTCACACTTTCTCCCAAGGAGTGACCTCTATCCTCCAAAATTGTTGGTGACATTTATGAATCTTTTATCAATTCCCAGGTGGTTTCCTCTTTTGTTTTTGGTCTCCAGTTCATCATCCACTTGCCCTGGCTGTTGATACATTTTCACAAGATTACATTCAGTTTATAACATTATTATTTGTTCTCTTTCCATCAGTCTTCTTCCCAAAATGTTTGTTCATTCATGTTACTCTGGTTCAGATCTTTCTGATTTATCTTTCCTGGCTGGCATAGATCTGGTTTTCTCAGCTGTTTTGGTTGGATCCAGATGACCTTTTCTGCCCATATTGTGGATTGCTTCATTGTTTTACAGCTTCTTTTTGTGGAATCCATTCCTAGGGTTTCCTTCTCTTACTCCACTTCTTTATATGTGATTTCCCCCCCTCCTCCTTCCTGACCTATAGATTTTGGATTGTGACTTGATTGGCCTTTAATTTCTTGTATCCTTCTTCCTGTCATCAATTCCTGGTGTCTTCACTCTGATTATGCATCTTACCTTTTCTCTGCACATTAACCCTGTTATCCATTGGAGGTACTTCGTTCTGTCAAGCACTGGGACTAGACCTCGTACAGTCATCTCTCATTCTCTGCTTTGGGTAGCTGTTTCTTTCTTGAGGTACCGTCATCCACCTGTTGGCATGCTTTAATGTTTCATGAGACTGTGATTGGGTAAATTACCTATTTGTATAAATACATCTTTTTTTTTCAGGGGCATGTCCCTTATTTTCTTTATGAATCTCACTGTGTGGCAAGTGGTTCCTGTAAAAATATACTTAAACTAGTAAAAGCTGCACTATAAAGCTGTGGTGACTTAATATTTATAATTCCATGTTGACTAAACATACATTGCTGAGATAAGGTGTTCAACAAGATCACTTGTTATATATTTGCTTCTTTAATATGCCTGTTCCAGACCGTACTCGCCCATGGACTACATGGGTAAAGCAGAAGGGGATAGCTAGCTGCCCATTCCTGCTCTGCCTTGTATTGAATAAATCGGTATGGTCTGCTTTTCAAAACAGGGTTTACCTGGTCACCCATTGCACTGTCTCAGGTGTTGTCATTCTTTCAGACTCTCCACCGTGCTTTCTCCCCTTTTCTTCTAGTGGAGTTTGAGAGTCCCTACCACTTTCCAGTTCCAAGCCACGGGGGTAATGGTTTTGTTCTATATTGACGAATTATAATTTATCCAAAAGAATTTGAAACAGAAAAAGTAATAATAATAATATATATGCTAATTATTTAGATTTGGATATCAAATTAGTAAATGGTAAAGCACAACTAAAGATTTTTTATAAGAGAAGAGCATTTAATTTTCCCATCCTTGGTCTGCCACCCCTAATAGTGTGGTTCCTCATATAATGCTGAAAGGTGTTATTACATCTCAATTAAAAATATCTTTAAGTGTTTGTAACAACAGCACATTTTTTATGGATAGTGTTATATTCTTCATAACTAAACTAGAAAATAACAGGTATAAATACTGGCAAATGAAAAAATG
Organism: Limulus polyphemus; assembly: GCF_000517525.1. Classification (NCBI taxonomy): domain Eukaryota; kingdom Metazoa; phylum Arthropoda; class Merostomata; order Xiphosura; family Limulidae; genus Limulus; species Limulus polyphemus. The sequence goes on from NW_013666699.1 coordinate 297,138, forward strand.
TTTTTCACAAGTTTTTATAATAAATTTCAAAAATATTTTATTAGATAAATACTGAATGAGTAAAAAACCTTTTTTGTCACTAGAGGTAGGTAGCTACCTATAATATGCAAGTTAAATGTATTCAGTATAGCTCGGAGTGAAAAGACTAACTTCAAGTAGCTGGGCTTGTCTCAGTTATCCTGTGCTATACTTGAATAATGTGACAATATGAACTACTTAAGGTAAGTCTTGTAGTTCTTTTCAGAAAAGGGTGTAGGCTGGGAGTAACATATAGTAGAATTATTAGGGTGGTATTTATTCTACTTTAAGGATCTGTAGAGCTTTTAAGGGTGGAGGATGGTTGGCATTATTTAGTAGAAATATATATTTTTTGGGTGGCTTAATTTTATCTTATTTCTACTTTTAACTTTATTACATTTTTTAAGGGTATCTGCCTTCACACAACTGGCTGAAGACAGTGAAAAGCAGTAAGAGTTGAGATGTTGTGGGTGTAAGCACTCAACTCTGTACCCTTATTGAATTTTCCACGATTGTTGACTGGTTTCTCATCTGCTTTTTTGATTTTGTCTGATAGATGGGATATCCTCAACACTTTGGGTGCTATTACCACAGGTAGTCTCCCTTATGACTTTTGGATAATGACTGGAAAGTGCGAAGGTTTTTTGTTTTTTTAATTACTTTTGAATGTATATTAAGTTCATTATTGTTTTATAATGCTGATATTGATTGCCTGTTGACAATTAATGTAATTGATATAATAGTTTTGAAGCTACACCTCTTATATCTACTAAATATACGTAAGTGGTAATAAAACCATTCAGATTAGAGTAAGGCATTGGTGTTATGGTGGTATAGATGATATGTCCTCCACTATGTAACATTGGAGTTAGCTGCCAAAATTGCAGTTCACCCCTTCAAATGGGGTGCTTCATTCTACCCGCCACATTGATGTCGGTTCCCAGTTGCTGGTTCTTGGATTTAGAACTGAACCAATCAACATAAGTCTTCACACGTGTATTACAGATGTCTCTATTCCCTCACTCATTTCTACTCTTGTTACTCCATCTGTGTTATGTGTCACAATGGAGATACTTACAGGTTACTATGGATCTTCCCCTTCCACTATCCCTCAATGTTCTTATTATTCCAAGGATGTTACTTGCACATGGGGTGGTCCCTGTCAGTTCCTTCATTTCCATTATTATATATTGATGTATATGAATTATGGATGATGAAACCCCTTAAGTCGCCAAGGATGCCTCACAGGGAATACTTCTCTTTCCCAAAATTCATATTGAACAGGGAACTACAGAAAGTGTTAAGTCCATGTTCCCTTGTTCCATGACTACTGTTTAGGTGGGGCTTTTTGCAGATAATATATATTACTCTTCTAGGGTGTATTTCATATAGGGGTTGGGAACAATATCATCATATGGATGCCTGCCCTCCCACTTGACTAGTAGCTGCTGTCCTTAGTAGTGGTAACTTATTGTACAGTCTATCAGTGTAGGATGTTATGCAGATAGGGCAGGAATTATAGTAAAGGCCACCTACTACCTTATGAACCAAGCTATTCCAAGTGATTAGTCTAGTTTAATGGGTCATGTGTTCTTCTTGAGGTGCAGGTCTGGGATAATTTCTCCCTGCACCTGATTATTCTGTTGAGTATCCCAAATAAGTACTTCTGTAATGTGGAACGGCCTGACTATATGCCTTGGCCACACTATGCACTCATGCTCAGCCAACTGCCTGTGCAATAATGAACGGTTGAGCAGCCTTACATTTTGTCCACCAATGTGACACTTTAGTAACATGCAAAAGACTCTTTTAACAATATCTTTTGTTTTACCACCTTACTTGAGTAAAGCAGTCTTCCACAGAGTGATGCTCTGCTAGTAGGCTTCCATTGGATGACATGCTCCATAGGTTTTCTCTTTTTGACAGTATGTTTTAAGAAAGGAGCTTTTCTCTGTAATTTCTTTATCTGCACCAGCTCCTCCATCATGTCCAGTATAGAATTTTAGCCCTTTATTGTGCAGAGAAGCATGTAACATTTCCCACATCAATATTTTCCTTATATGAAAATGTATTTCAGTTAGATATTTACCTCTTTGCATAACCTCCTATCCTTCTTCCCTACTTCGGGTGCATTTCTTTTGCCTCATGAAGAATGGTAATGCTTGTGGGAATTCCTGTGCATGGACAATGTGTTCTCATCCTATTGATGGAGAGCTATAGTCTAATGATGATTATATAGTAGGCTGGTACAGTAAATATTAATCTGTATAGGGGTTATAGTTTCATTGAAGCCTTGTGGCATTTGTAAGAAGCTTCACTGCATTGGCATGAGATGTGCAAAAAGGTATCTATCAGAAATATATTTTTTTCAAGTAAGGAAAATGAAAAGGCTTGATTAATGTGTGTATTTTGTGATGTTTTAATAACTTTTTCAACAGAAAGGACACTATGTAGTTGTAAGGTGTCAAGATGAAGAAGAAACTGAAGACTGGTTTCGATCACTTCAGACTCAATGTCGTGAAAACTTTAATATGACCTACATTCAACCTGTTCGTTATCCATTGAAAAGCCACAAGGTAAAATTTGGTTCTGCCAGTTTAAAGTATTGCATAATTTTTTTGTTCACACGTATACATGTTGTTTTTTTTTGTTTAACTCTTTCAGCATGGGCTTGGTCCCTGGGACTGACCTCATAACCATTTTGTGTTTGTTATAGTTTTCATGCTATAACTTTTAAATTAGTAAGCAAATGTTAACAAAATTTGGCAGGTTATCAGCAAACATTACAATGCTTTAATACACAAAATATCAAATTTTTTTATTAACACTTAAGGTTTGTAAAGCAATGTTTTTCTTGTGTCTTTTTTTTTCTTTTCACATGTTGCCTATCTATCATGCGAAGTAATATTCATTTTAAGGTTAGAAATACTTTTACATATCATAAAATTTTGAAATTTCACATATGAAATCTTTATAATGTCAAGATAGTTATCAAATGTTTCTTAAGAAATAACTTTATATTTTGTTATTTTCAGTAATTTGACCAATCTTGCAATCACCATAAAAAATTAGTAAATAAATATAAATTATACCTCTTTCATTCTCGAATGAACATAAATCAATTAAATGGAGGCATTTCCTGCATTCTAACATAGTAGAAATGGAAAAGTTAGTCCTTTTTCTCACAAAGATAATTTATTTTGTGTACCATCAAATAATCATTTTACATGCCAGAAATTCAATAATTCAGTCATGCACAGCCATCATTTAAAGATACCGTGAGGATACTTTAAATTGCATTTTTCATCCTATCACAGCAATGGCTGTAATTAACATACTGAAATATAAGTATAATGCTGTCTTTAATAACAATAGCAGATGACATAATGTGTAATTGCATAATTATCACAGCCATTGCTGCAATTAACATGCTTAACTGTAAGCATTGTACTGTCATTTGATACCATGGAAATTGATACAATATGTACTTGCATACATGTAGCTTAACCCATATAAACAACATCAAACATGCAAGTATATGACAATATTAATCCCCCCCACCCCAATGTAATCAGCATAAATTGGTTCTGAAGTGGGGGTGCATACTCTGATTGACACCCTGCTAGATCCATACCTGAGAAGTAAGTATTATACTGGAGTTTCCTGAAAACAGGTTACAAAACTAAAACTTTGTTTTATTGACATCGTAATTTCTGATCACTAATGTTAATAACATGTTAAGTGTGCCAAAGTATTTTATGTTTCAAGACTGTTATAATTAACAATTCCGATAGCTAACTATTCTTATGGTATTTATATATTTCAGGATGTGATAATTGTTGATTTGGGAAGCTGTTCAATTCGTGCTGGTGTTCTCATGGATCATCGTAAGTATTTAATTGTTATACAAGTTGTTGGTAAGCTAGTACAACTCTAGTACTTCTGCATTTTCTCAACTTGACAGGTCAGTAACTTCTGGTCAAAGCAAATTCCCTGCATAGATCATTGCAAAATTTTTTTATAGTAGATAATGTAAAATACAGATCTAGCTAGAAATTTACAATATCGTGAAATTAAAATATATTATTACATTCCATTGATTCGTCAGTTGATACCTTTGCTGTTGTCAATATTTTCAGCCATAATTACTTTTTGTAAATATGTATTTCCTCAGTGTGATGGACCAATTTACTTTCTGTAGGATCTGTACTTTCTCATTGTGATAGGTTAGCTTACTTTCTCTAACTTTGTTACTCTTCGATTGACATGATAGATTAGTCTTTTCTGAGTATTTCTTCTATTTTTCTGTGATTTTATGACTATTGAACCTGATAAATTGGCCTTCTTTCCACATATTTTTACCTAAAGTTAATTTTTAAAGTATTAATTATCAATTATAAGTATGGATGCTGATAAAAATATACTTTTAAAACAACTTTTTTGAATGTATGAGGGAATTCAGAAAGAAATGGCTTTTTATTTCTCATCTATTTTTGTTTTCAACCAACAAATATATATATACCAGTGATTTTGAGAATATACATAACTAGATGTTAATTGTTAAGTTAATTATATTACCATTAAGTACAATGCATTTTCTCCATGATGTACTGTTACGAATCATGTGTACATAACTCCTTTAAGGACGTGTTGACTATACAGATGGTCTTCTTTGAGATAGATGCTTGCAGAGCTATGTGTGTTTAGACTTTGTAGCATGTTGTTAAAAATGAACAAAATCAATTTGAATCACAATAATTGTATTGCATATCACCCCTTATAGAAATAAATAGTGATGAAACTTGTTGTTGATGGATACTGACTTTTTAACTTAGCCATCCATCAGCAACAATTTACAAGTATTTCTTGTTGAAAAAGAAAATATCATTTCTTTTCTGAACCATATATTTTGTAGTGAAAAAAAATTAAAGGCAAAAAATTATAACATTTGATGCTTTATCATTTATAGCCACATTGCCTCAAGTTTTCTTCCCAACCATCTGTGCAACAGACAAATACTATAGGTAAGAAATCTTAAAATTGAATGTTCAGTACTTTGAGGTTCTTTTTCTCTTGCAAAATCTTGTAACACTTACTTGTGCCACAAATGGCCTACATTTGAAGAAATATTTTTATATAATTTATTGTAATGCAAGTTTAATTACAGGCTTTTAGCTTTGCTGATATTGGCAGTGTAATTGATTTTCAACTGTTCTTTTTATTTATTAAAAGAAATAAGCCTTTTTTTTTTTGCTTCAAATTTATCTTAACTAACATTTCGAAAGAACAAATGGCTGTAAAACATTAAACAACCATTATAAATGACTGTTTCCAAATATAGTTAACCAATAACTGTAATTTTACTTTTTAGCTAAAATAATGAATACTTTGAAAAAATGATAGTTTGTGTGGGAATGTTTTATTGTGTAAATTTAACTTTATTCTATTCTAGTGAGAATCAGGTATTTGGAATAGAGGCTTTGAAACCTAACATACGCTGCTCATCTAATTTATCATTTCCAGTCTCACAATCTGCAAAAATTACGAAGGTAAGCTTGTATCTCTCTTCTTACTTTATGTAAGTTAAAGGTTTGATAACCACAAATATTATGATTAAATGTTAACTTTGCACCATCATAACATATTCTGCAATAAGTGTAAACTGTAATATTATCTTCTTATTGTAATATTTTGTTTTTAGTATCAGACTTTAATTTTTATCTTTATTTTTCATAGACTTATAGTTTATTAATTATAAAATAAATGTCCCTATAAGTTAATTTATTAGTCTTGAAATTTTCATCCATTTGGTTTCCTATGAATTATTATATACCAGTAGCTTTTAAAATGTACATAAAATTTGTACAAAAATCTGTGATAGTACAGAATATGTCCATGTAATACAATAGGATATTTGTGGATATAGTGAAATTTGTTTTGTCAGTTACATGGTGTCATTTAAAATGTACAGTACCTCTAAAAAAAGACTGTTCTTCAAAATACACATTGAAGTGTTTGAACTTTCTGTTTGACCATTATTTTCACCTGTAGGAAATCTTAACATAAAATTAAGTAAAAACTGACCTCTGTCATATTCATCTGTACTGTTGATAGAAAGTGTGGTTATTTTTTCTTATGAACACCAAAACAGTCATAAGTAATCTGAGTTTCAGCAACTTAATTGAAAAGTATTGTAATGTGACCTGTTTGTTTTCTGTGATAAGATTTTGAAAGAATCCTACAACACACGCACAGTCATGTGAATCTGTCAACTGGGACCTCATATTTACAAAACCTCAAATGAAACCTGTAATTCATATTTTTATAATTTTTAAACTTTCTTACAGTATACCATGGATGTGGAAAAACTTTCAGGGCTTTTCAAGAAGGTCTTTCAAGAGTTAAATGTCGACCCAAGAAAGTATAAGGTAGTAAACATTTGAGGCACTATTTTATATCTTAATACATATTGCTACTCAAGAGGAGATTTCTGTAATTAATTATAATATTTCTGTTATTGAAAAATTTTAAATGTGTTAATTCAAACATCTATAAAATTAAAATTTCAAATGAGTGTGTGTTTACATGCAGTAACTGTATGAATTTTAATACTGTGGGAATGAATAATTATGTAATTTAACAAAAATAATTAATGTTGTATTATCCCCTTAGGTCACTGATGTAAAGAGTGTGGGTATTAAATTGCTAAAACATTGAATTTTGAACCCTGTGGGCTCAGCATAGATTGCTCATTCTGTAGCTTTGTGCTTAACAAAATAAGCTCTGTTATTTTATAGTTATCCGTTTCATAAAAGGTGCCAGTTTATTCATAGTAGTTCTAATTATATTTAGCAAAACTTGCAATTGAACAGAAGCATAGTCAATATTACATTATCAACCTAAAAAAACTGTATACCATTGTTACGTATTACAATTTATCCTCGACAAGTATCCAACTTATTACATAACATATTACAACTTCAAATGGTCTGAAATTGAGTTAAATTGTAATTTAGATTTAGAAGTTAAATAGATGCTGATATGTATCCAGTTTATGATATTTGGCAACAAGATTGATACACACAGTTTTCTTTTTTTTTTAATACAAATATATTTTAGTATACAACCATTAATACAATTGACAACAATGGTTCTTACAAATAGTTATTACAAACAGTGATTTATATACAAAAATTTTACAAACTTGAAAGCAATATAAAGTATTCTTTCTAGTCTGGAACTTCCTTTATCTAATCGAGGGTTCACAATGAACGAGTTAATTTTGAGTTGACGTAAGTACAGTTCACTTAATAGGGAGCTAGCTAGCTCTGTGGTCTTCACTAATCACATGCCAATTTTTTCCGCCGATGAAATTAGGTAATGTTTACTGTAAAAGTACTGATATCCAATGTGGATCCACTGAAGTTAAATGGTTTGTAATGTTTGAAATTTATAAATGTTCCTGGTCAAATATCTGAAGTTTCCCAATTAATAATCGTTTTAACAATCACAGTTATAGCTTCCAGGGTTTATAGTATACCAACTATATCAAACCAATAATAGATACTGTTTTTTGGCTTGTTGCATTGGTTATATTTATAGGCGTGTGAGAGTTTTTCGAACTTTCAGCTTACGCAACAATACTGATGCTACACTAGCGTTTACATACACACATATATATTGTTGATTCTTACACTCGAGAATCTTCTACAACTTTAGATAATAGGCAGGAATTTCGTGATACAGATTTAACAGTATAAAATATAAATTTAATTAATTTAAACAAATATCAATATTAAAATAAATATATAATAGTAAGTCCATCACACCATTCACTAGAATTATTTTTGTGCCTGTTCCCAAAACCATTCCATTGCTTAAATGCTTTGTACTCACTCAGTTGACCCACTTCAACTATAAGGGTTCTGTTAATGTTACTTTTATTAATGAGTGCCTTTCTTGGAATTGTCATTGGCTGAGATATTATTATAGCTGCAATTTTGGCCAATAGAAAAGTTTCTTGTCACTCCTAATCCTTTGCAATCTTCAAGGAAGGAAGAAATTTAATTTTTACAATTAATTTGTTGTGAAAAAGTGAACTTTTTTCGTGTATGGCTTTTAAAATTTACATTTTTGATGATAAATTTTAATTTTGTAACATTTCATTTTATTTACTGGTATGAAGCAGTAATTCATATTTAGTAGGTGTAGAACTGAAACAAGTTTAAATTCATTTTCCACAGTTTTCAGGAGGGATAAAACTTTTTTTTTATTATAGGTTTAAAAAAGTCTTAAGTCTTTTCTTTGGCAATTTAGAAACACATTGAGGTAGAAATATTAGTTTCATTTAAACAGATTTTAAGTCAAGTAGGAGTTTACTTTCCATTTTGGAAAAACCCTTCACTAACTTATGAAGTCACTCTAAACTCCTGCATATATTAAATTTATAATTCATATACATTGAAAAGGTGTTTTATTTTTCTGTCTGCCACAAGCATATTATTTTTAAATAGACATTTGACAATAGCAAGAAACATAGAGAATTATATAATTATGAAAAGACAAAACCAAGAACCATAGTTCTGTTATTCATCTTTAGGCTGCTATTTCTTGTGTATTGTACAAGGTGAATCAAGAATACATATTAGGTAAAGTAGGGATAAGTTGCTTGTTTTATATAAATGTTTCTGAAGTAAAAAAAAGTTTTCAATATGCCATAGTTAATTAATATAAATTTTTTTGTTGTAAAGCTCAAAGTGAGACTCTGCTGAACAAGTAGTATTTAGATTAGAATAGTTTTTGTATTATTCACATGCTGTTTTATTATTATAAAGAACTGTTTGTGTCAAGTAATGAGCTTGGACTTTTCTGATAAATACTTAGTTTTGTGGATCTTGGTTTATAAAAGAATATAATATAACATTTGTAGGCTGGCATATATTGCACCAATCATAACTTAAACTATTTGTTTTCAATAAATTTAAGAATAATAATATATGATTATTGTCCCTTTTTTCTCAGGTTCAAGTATGTGTACCTCGTAGTTTTAGTATTCAAACTCAAAGTGCCATTCTCAAGACACTTTTTGAAGAATTTGGCGTATGTGGAGTCAACTTAACTCATCAGGCAATCTTATCTTTATATGCCTACAACAGTACATCAGGAATTGTTGTTGACATTGGAGATCGAATGGACATTGTTCCCATTACTTATGGTAACGAAGATATTTTTTGACATTTATAATGGAGCAACAAGTTTATAACCTGTTGTATTTGTCCTACAATCTTACATATGGACTAGCACTGACATATCTTTTTCTTGTACAGAATGTTGTTTTGAAACAGTTAGGACATGTGTTAGTTTTTTATATAAGATCAGAAACCACAAGTGATTTATTGGATGTTACTTAAAATAACTGTATTGGCAAGAACCTTCTAAAAATGTTAGTTAAATTATAACTTGAAGACCTAAAATAAAACATTATTTCACAAATCTTAGACTAAAAAATGTACATCTTGACACGAGAGTTTAGTATTTTGAGATGAGAGTTACTCTTCACCAATAAGCCATGTATTTGCAAGTAACTTTTAAACTAGATTCATGATTTCTTCTCCAAATATATAGAAAAAATTTAGATTAATTTAATTTTAAGTATATTTGTTTCTAGATTATGCACAGATAATTTACCATGATGCTTTACTGTACTAATACTAATTTCAAAGTTTACATTAAATGAATGTTTACAAGTTTAATGGTCTTGTAACTTTTACTAGGATATATTGTTGAAAGTGGTGTTACAAGGTTACCATATGGTGGGCAACGTATGCTTCATCATCTCAGACATGCGCTGACACAGAAACATGTTAGGTGAGTTTTTAAAAGATAAATTTTTATCTCCCACTTCACTTTCTACTCTTTAAATTATTGGTTTTCTTTTACTTCTTTTTTGTCACTAACATGAACATGTTAGGCGAGTTCCTACATGCACTGTTTTATAGACATGCATTGGTTGAGTTTTTATTAGTTCCTGAGCTTATATGGATCATTTTCTTCTGTGAATGTCAGGCATGATTTTTTTTATCATTGAAACATAATATTGTTTATCATTATGCAATTAGTTAAACAAGATGGACTATTTAATGTTCAGTGTTTACCATAATTTTTTTTATTATAAACTAAATATCATTATTTAAGTCTATAAATTATATATTCAAAAACAAGTTTGTAAACACAATTAACATAATGACCATCATCTTTGAGTGAGATTACACACACACTTTTCACATTAACATTTCAGTCTGATAAGTGACATAGAAGCCTACATTATACGTTATGTTCAAGAAAAAGCCTGCTTTGTGTCTCGTGATTACAAGAAAGATTTGGAGAATTTTAGAGAAAACCTAGAAAGTATTGAGAAAACCCTGACTGTGAAACAGTTCTTCCAGACAGAATGCCCAACGGAGTAAGTATTTTAACAACTTGCAATACCTATTGTAATTACATATTTTCTCACATAAAAATGTGTTACATTTAAAATAGCATTCTTCAAACGTGGTATGTTAAATCATGCATTTTTATAAATAGAAAAAAAACACTGATGGTGCAAGTAAAGTAGTTTAATTTGAAATACAAACAGCTGGTTTTAATTTTTATTTTATATCTCGTGGAAGTAACATTTTTACATCATAATATTTTTTTTAGTTATTCCAAATGCTATTTTAGATGAAATAAGTAAAAAGAAAATTTACAAATCAGTTTTATTCAATTTTGCTTTTTAGAAGTATCTCTATAGACATTGGGAGATTTCAAACACCAGAGGGCCTCTTTACCCCAGAATTGTGGGGTTTGGATTACCCAGGAATCCATAAATTGGTACACCGTGCCTTTCAAGAGTGTAGCATGGACATTCGCCGAGAGATGGTTAGAAGTATCTACCTTAGTGGTGGAGTGACATTATTACCAGGATTTGCAGAGAGGCTTGAAACAGAGATAGACAGACTAACTCCTCCAGCAATAGTTCCCAAGGTTTGCATGGTTAAAATTATGTGTGAGAAATAACTTGAAGTGATGTAATTTTTTTTTTTCCTAAACATAAACATTGTAAATATTTTTGGCTTGAGGTTGTCATGAGTATCTCAATGTGTACAATAAAATATGTAGTCCAGTTTCTTTATTTAACATTATCATCTCTTTCTGCTAGTTACAGAAATAACTTTTTTTATATATGAAAAGCAAATGAATAAAATCTGAATAAGTGTATTGTCTAATGAGATGCATTTTTCAATAATATTATACTTATTATTAAAAACTAATAACTTTTAAAACAACAGCTCTGAAAGTTTAGAGTCCTTCAGTGGATTTATCATCTAGTACTAATAAAATGTTTAGTAAGAAAGCAGTATAAAAAATTCTAAGTAAAACATAATAAAATCAGAAGAGTGTAAGTAAGAAACAAACAGTGTGATAATATACAATGTTCATTGTTATGGAATGGGGTGATTGACATTATTTCATAACGATGATTTTGCTTTGTCATAGCTAATATAACTTCTTAGTTTAGATAACAGCATTTGAAAACACAATATAATATGTTTTTTGTTTCAATTCCAATACAAAGGTACATGCCTCGCCTCATCGTTACCACATGGCTTACCTTGGTGCTTGTCGATTGGCTGCCTCAGATGGATTTCATGAAGCATGTGCAAGTAAAGAGGAATGGTCCAAAAAAGGTTCAGAGTGTTTAAAGCGGTGGCATCTGTAAAATGTAAGAAATACTGTTTGGAACTAAGAGATAAATAATGAGGGAACTTACGACTACTGGATACAAAAGGATGTATTTTTAGAAGTGTTTAACATTAGACAAAGATATCAGGGAAGATATTACTTTGAGAGAAAATAATAACTGTTAAAAGACAGACCAAAATATTTAAAACTTGGAGGTATTATTTTATTTTTGTAATCCTGAAGGAAGCAGAGTATTGGGTCCATTTTTTTATACAATTCTAGTGCCAATATTTCTTCCATGATAATTTAAAATTCCTGCCACAAAGAAATTGAATGAAATATGCTTGTATATATAAATGTCTATACCTGTCTTATATTTATACTGGGAATGAGGGACAGGATCTATCTTTAAAAAGAGGGAAAATCTTCAGACGTTATAAATTTTAGGCCATTGTTACAAGAAGGTGGTCTAAGAAAGTGTAAGGCCTTTGTATATAGTTCCAATTTCAAATGTTTGATCTTTGATGTATTTTATTAACATGCTCTAAATTGATTTATAAAAGGAAATAATGGATTTTTATAAAGCAACCCAGGGTAACAAAAGTTGTGTCAAGATGTTAGCTTGGAATTAAAAAAGTTATATTAGTACATTATAATATAATATAAACTGTAGATTATTACTGCATTGGAAGTACAAATCATAACTTATTATTTAGCAGGATTGTGAGTAACCTGTCTGGAAAGGAGGTCACTTATTGAAGCATATCAGCATAATTAGAAAATATTATCATACCTAACATGCATCTTAAATTGTGATCTGCTCATGTATATACTACCTAGAAGTTAACTGGTTGCAAGTTTTTGTTTTTATTAATAATCATTCCATTTTATAACTTATAAAGAAATGACAGATTTGGTTATCAGCTTTGTTGAAAGGTTGTAAATACGTTTGGTTTAGCCTTGTACCTCACAGTAATACTAATACAGCATTCATATCTCTTTAAAGCTTAAGATTAATTGGGTTTGGCTGTTTAGCAGTTTATTTTGTATTAAAGGAAAGAATTCTTTATTTGAGTGGATAATACTTGATGTTTTAAATTTGATGCAGTGCAAGATTCATATATTACTTTTACTTTTGAATTATCATAAATATGATGTGATGTATTCACATGCAACAAGGTTGTAATTGTAAGGTAATATGTCTTTGCTTACTTGGGTGCCTTTAATTTGTTGTTCTGGCAATCCCTGATATATTTTGTTATAAATTAAGTTCTGTATAATAGTGGTTTATTTTGTGTATTAAGTATTTTCAAGGTGAATTTGAAAATTGTTTTAAACAACTAATAAATACTGTGTTAGGAGATGAGTAGATATTAGAGCTTCTTTCCCTTAATTAATTAGAAGCTAATTTCTTGATTGGTTACTTTATATATCTGTGTACTAAGGAAAATCAAACTTAATCATTCCAGTTCAAGTAGCAAATGCTGCTGACATTAACGTTGCATTCCTTCCTCCTTTGCAAAGAAAATATTTTTAAGCTGTTTACTCGTACTTAAGATTATTTTAGTAACCATGATCAATTGAATGTAGTTGGTGGTTTACACATTGAACAATACATTTTTCAAGAAAGGCTAAGCAACACAGAATACAATATGATAAATAATTGCAAAGTTTCTTTTTGCATAGTAGTTTTCAGTTTGATACGGTAAACCAAGCTCCACATGATTAGGTAACATTTTAAAACTTGTTTAATTTTCAAAAGCCTGAACTCCTAATGAAAAGTCATTTGGCATAATCAGTGTAGCAGGCTAAGTAAAAAATTCTAACTTATTATTGGTTAACAAGATTGTGTAACCTGTCTGAAAAGATGATCACTTATTGAAGCATACTTAGAAAATATCTAAAGGAATGCAGAGTTTGTTTTTAGAGAAGGATTTCACATTCCATAAAAGTTTTCAAAATAATCAATTGCAAATAATGAAAGAGCTATTCAATAAGATTTTAGGTATGGTGTAAAATCAACAAAAACAATGTAGTGATAAATAACAATCAAATGTGATGTTTAATGAGGGATAGATTTGCACTCAGTAAAGCACATAAACCACACCACTGTATGAAATTTTATTGAATGCTCTCTGGTGACCAAACTTAACTGATTGCTACCCTTCATTTCATACAAAAGTAGGGAATGCATATTCAAATTGTGACATTGTCCCATTCTACTGTTTAAAGACAAAACAAAAAGAAGTAATACTTAAGGGAAACGGATTTATTGAAATATGCTGGAAATTGTTTGTGTTCAAGAATTTTGGAAACATTAATTTCAATTAGTAAAGAAAGAACTAGAGAATTGGTTGAATAAATTAACAGTTGTTCTGTACTTTAATATCGAGAGTCTCAATTAATGTGCTTTCCCTGCATGCTTGGTTAATGTTTCCAATACTTTTAATGTGATTCTCTTGAACTATGTAAGCTTGATTAAAACATAAGAGCTTTGCATATTTTTTGATCTGAAGAATTTCCAAAAATCCAGTCTTTCTTCAGTTCGTATCGTACATCATCTTTACTGAAGTTGACAGAAGACAATAAATGTACTTTTTTAAAGTTTCATGGCAAAGGGTAAACAAGTTATACTCACTGTTTGCTATTCAGGAATTTTAAGAGTTGCAGGAATTAATTTCTAAATAATATATTTTTTTAATGTGTGTGTGTGTATATATAAGATTTGGGATACATGCTTCACATGAATTTTGTTATAATTTATATTCTGTACAAAGAAATATTGTAGTAACATTTTCTTTGAGACTCGTAAGTGTAATAAAAGCAACAAACTACAAGTTTACTTCATGTTGACAGTTTATTATTATATTATCTAGCTTTTGACTGTTATATTAAAATTCACACAGGTGGTAATACACTAATAAACTGTTACTGTGGAGTAAGTAGGCAAACGGAAGCCTGCTGTTGCTTTACCAACGCTAATTTCAAGTGATATTAAACAAAAAAAAAAGTATCCAAGTAAAAGAAGTGACTAGATCCATGAAATAGGTTTCTAGTTATTTATTTTTTGTAACGCATGTTTTAAATATACACGATGAAACCATTCAGTGTGCAGATGGAGGGGAAAAAACTACCACTACATTAATGCTCGTGTTTGGAAGGGAACTTGTTTATCTACTACTTCTTAATCTCCTAGACAGGCCACGTGAACCAAACTGAGTTCCTGACAGCTATTTTTATATATAGAATTGAATGCCATTGTAAATATAATTAGTTTACTTCAGAACTAAAAAATGACATATAAATTAATAATGTTTATTTTGTGTAACAAACTAACTAGAAGTACACATAAATCAATGCAACTTAGTGACAAGAATGTATTATTTCATCATTTAAGTACCTTCAGTAGTATCAGTTTTTAGTGATCTTCAGATTTACCTAGTTAGAATTTTATGTTAGTACTAAATTCATATGCTCAGTTAATATAAAAAATATAAATATTGTTATAAAATGAATTTTGATAAGATTCCCTAAAGTTATGTGAAGAGTCCATGTCTTTATCTTACCTAAATGACAAGAATAAAACTATACTATGAAGGATACTGTAAGAAACTGCTTGTAATTCGTTAATGCATTTTACATATTAAGAAAGTAACCCACTGTTTCAAGCAATAATTTTTCTTTATTACAAGATCAATTTCACAACACCAACAACTATATACTCTTACAAAATTAAGTAACATGACAATCCTGTAGTTGAAGTATCCAGCAGGCACTGCAATAAATTCACATTTGAAATAATAAAAATGGACCTCTAGATATTTTTAGGAAACTAGAAAAAGGAAGCATTTATGAGCAAGTTCAAATTATCTGTGGAATTCAATAGTATTAAAATCATGAGTTCACACAGCTGTTTCTTTTGAAATAATGGAATAACATTCAAGGTTTCCAAACCTTAAACAGAATTTTCCCTGTTTGAATTACTTCAAATAATCAATACATCTCTTAAGTTTTATGGAAGATGAAAAAAAAAGGTTATTCATGTTAGTGGTGACTTGTTGTTGTATCTGTGAATAAAATTTACATGAGGGTGGTGTAACATTCATGATTCAATTAATGAATGTTGTAGACATAAAACAAGTATAAAAAAAGTGTTCCTTACATAATTATATAGAAGCTGGTAGTTTCTTGTAGTACCCGCAAAGGTTTTATATGTCAATTTGACTTCTTTGAAGCAAATTAATGCTGTACTGTTAAAAAAAAATAAAGCTATCGCTTTAAAACATTAAATAAATAATGTATGCAGTATTGTTTTACATGTAGCACATTAATACAAAAATTATACTATATGAAACACCTATTTCACAAGTTTAATTTTTCCAATTCTATTCTAAGAGTATTTCAATAGAACTGATTTAATTGTATTTTAGTGACACTCTAATATAAAATTCAAAGCTTCTATCTGCAAAGAATGGTTACCTATTACTTGTAAACTTTTAAATTTAAGTAGAAGTCCATTGTAGAACTGGATGGTAAATGTGTATTTTCTACCACAAAGAAATACAAGTGCCAAATTGAAAATGTTCTGGTAAAAACATTGTTTGAACAGGTAATGTATATATTAAAAGTGGAAATCAACCGACTTAACAGAAGCATATGATTTAAATAACCAAAGCTATCTACTAGAAATATATACTTTCTTAAATAGTTAAAAAATCACTAGCTAAGAAAATTATTTACGTAAAAATAATGCTACATGTATAACCTAATTTAGATCGGCCCTAAGAAACTGGAGTACGACATTCAGTGACTTTTCACTGATTTAGTTGTAAAAGCAACATTAAATTTGACATATGCTATAAAAAACAAATTACTAAAAGAATTTCATTTAGCAAAGGAATTTGATATTATGTTTTTAATAATACTGACAAATAAAGTTACAACAACACAACTTTATAAACATAGATACTATGAAATGTTTAAGGGGTTTTCCTTATCACAATTCTATTGAGTTATAAGTTAGTTTCAATTTTTAGAGCAACTTTTCCACACTACTTGTACCTATACATAATTTTCTGAAATTAAATTATAACTGTTTAATTAAAGGTGAAAAAAATGCACAAAAGCATATCCCACCAAATTTAAAGACAATATAAAAATTGGTGTTACACAATATTTAATTCATGTAGACTTTTCAATCTTTCTTTTATAGAAACGGATTTCTATAAACAAGTTTATCTTAACTAAGAGTATTTCTGATTAACCCTATTGCTACGTGTCATGGGTCAAAGGCCATGTCGAATGTTTATTGAACTACTATTTTATGAATGTATGTCAATAAGTTTGGTATCAAATTGTAGATTATAATTCAAATTTCAGTATGATCCATTAATTTCTTAATTTAAAACTAAATGTTAAAAGAGAAATCCTAAATATCCATTTCTGTTTGTCACGTGGTATGTTGAATGCAGCATTGGTTCCAATTAGATGTTTGTGGTGTCCAATTACAATGTCTATTGTTGCTTACAAATTAGGAACTCAAATTATCGATATTGACAAGCTAGAATCTAAAATAAGAACCTCTTCTATTTGCTGAGATATTGCTACATTTACTGAATCAAACAGTGACCCAGACCCACCTCTTTCCATTTTTGAAAATGCTTACATACACCTACTTCTGTCTATGACATGAGAATAACCAATCGAAAGCTCAAAATGTCCCCACGTGGTTTTCTGAGCCTTTGCAAGTACTTATGCAGGAAACCCTTTGTTTTCATGGCAGACTTCAAATGATAAGGTATATTCTTTAGTGAGCTCAAAATTTAATATATTTTTAGACCCAAATACAGCTTAGTTATTTTCTTTTTAAATTATAGTGGAATTTCATGATATCAGTAATTTGTGATTTTTGGTTATTTCAAAATTTATATATAAGACCTAAAAAAATTATTCCGTTTCACATCCTCCACATGCAAAATTTGATAAGGCTTAGCATCTAAGGTAAGCAGCAAATGAGTTCAATGTTTGTAACTAGAAGAGATAATTATTTCCTATAATTCTTTATTTACTGTTTTATGTTTTAAGAATTTGACTGTATTCCACTACATACTAGTCCACTAAAACACCGCCAAGACAGGTCATTTTGTAAAGGCCAGTTTTATATTCTTGGATATGGTAACGGGCATGTGCACCACGTCATTGCAACTTCTACAGTGTTAGTTAGGCATGGCTGAAAGGTCAATATAATAAAAAAATAAATATATAATTTTAACAAATTTAAGCTATTTAAACTAAACATCCATATTTTTTGTGTTATAATTTTTTATGGAGGTTACTAGGTTGGTAAAATCGAACCAACCCAGTAGTGAAAATAACAGATAAAATAGTTTATAAAGATTTTGCATGTGAAACTTGAAAATGTTCTGATGCATAAAAGTATCTTTAATCTTAAAATCAAAATTACTTTACATGTTGGATAGTCAACATTCTAAAAGAAAATCTTAATACTTAATTTGAAAGCCTTGTAATGTTTACCAATAAACTGCAAAGTTTTGTAAAGATATGCATACATTATTAAAAATCATAGGACAATTACTCTCATAGATACTTTCGTAGTTACCACCCAGTCAGGAATGGAAGGAAGTCTACTAATTCAATCTCTTTGGACAGATCAGTTGTATAATATGAAGTAAAAAAACTGAAATTAAGAGTGATATCAACAAATGTTTAACAGATTAGTGACTACTGATACAAATGATTGTGATAAACAAGTAATCTCAAAATGAAACTATTAAGTTGGTAATATATAATGCTTCATCATGAAACTCAACCATATAGAACTAAACATATTTTTCACATAAAACTATCTTAAGCTAATATTTGTACAACTATACAATACTCATTTTAAAAGAAAGACATATCATCTGCAATGAGCAAACACCACAAACTTAAAAATGTACATTATTTTCTTGAGGTATTTGAACTCCTTAGTGCAGTTTTGTAATGAAATGAATTAGTAAAGCATATATCCAGTATTTTCTGAAGCTCCAGCCATTTTATCCTTACATTTTTACGAGGAATCCTATAATAATATCCAAATTCTTATTTAATTGACATGCAAATTTCATTTATACAAAATTGATGTTACACTTTTTCTCTTTTTATCATTGAGTTTCTCACTATAAACACTATGGCTTGTTCTTAGATACTTTAATTATCAATCGGTAGGCACTTTTCATTAAAACTGGAAGAAATAGGAAAAATAAAGGTTAAAGTTCAGAGGGTACAGAAGGTCATATGAAAATGATTTTGAATGTGCAAACCAGTAAATCACTCGACAACCTCAGGCAATATAAAGTCATGGTGAAACATCAGGATTACATTTTGACATTGGAGTTTTACAAGTAGTGTGATGTTGCCAAAAATTGATCACCTTTATGACAGTCCTTTCAAGTGCAAAATATTCATACACTAAGATTATGAACATGGGTTCAAGTTGGGAATTTCCAATAAGGGGTTACATCCCTTATACAAAAGGCATTGGGCAAAAAAATAATATATATATGGATCAACTTGGGGATGCAGGACAATTCAAAAGGAAACCTACAAGTTGTGGAATCATATAACAGATGAGAACCTATAAACACTATGTTCAGTGGCAAAAGCCACTCATATGCACCAGGCAACAATACATAACACAAACAAGAGGGTTCTCTAAGGACAAGGCTTCTTTCTAATCATCTGTAGAATGAAATGGGTATTCATGCTATTCCATAAGAAGGCATACTGACTAAGTTGATGGATGCAATGCATATGGATTTCTGTGTGATTAGATTGCTGAAATGGGTACTGGAAACTATTGTCTTCTTGCATTAGATGGATTACAGAAAGCCAGCAACGAAATACATAAATTACTTCTTCACTTGCAATTTCATGTTTGCAGAATGTATTTTTCATTCTATTTTGAAAGAAAAATATAACTTAATAAGTACATTGCTCGAGCCTTAACTTGTACAAATACATTATGTAAAAACATGACTATATTCTTTAATATTTACCAACTTGAAACTGTGCTTTAAGATCTCTGTGAAAATCCTGCATATTAAACATGAAATTAAATTTGTTGGTTTTTTCAAAATGCAGATGTCATTCACATAAAGAAAAGAACATAATATCTAAGTTTGAAGTGGTCATTGACCATCATATGCTGTTTTACATATGCGATACCTTTTAGCACCAAGATTTAATGTATAGTAAATACATTTCACAATTTAATACAATGTATAAATAATATTTTGTTTGATAAGGTTAAGGGGTCTATGTATTTTCAAAGCATGTAAATGTATATTACGATGACTTTCAGTGCTTGTAATTCAGAACTAATTAAGAGAATGTTGCACTTTATAAATAAAAGGTAATTCAACAACTTTGATTTTCACTCAAAATTGGACTGCATAATTTACCCTGAAAGATCTTAAAATTTGATTCATTCCTGTCTAATTTAATTTAAGCTAAGTTATAACATTTAATATAAAATGGAAGTTAAAGGTATCACAATAAAAAAATAACTAAGTAAAAGGAATGTTCCACTTTTGTGCAAAGCCGTATAAGCTGTGTTTCTACATACACGTCAAATCAAAAGTGCACTATGCAAATATTTGGAACTGAAAATGCAATACATGAAGTAATTAGAAGGTACCCTACAGATAAATCTGAATAAATTATGGTTGCAATACAGAAATACATCAATTAGAAATACACTGGAAAAATGCTTCAATACGTTAGGGGTACAGCTTATAAATATTTGAAAAGGTCAGAAGGACAATACTGAAATAACCAAATTTATTAAAGGAAGACAAAAAAGCAGATTTAATCAGAAGTAAACTACAGAAATATTACAACGTATTAATGATACATTACAGGAATACCTCAATTAATCGGAGGTGCACTCTAGAAATGCATGAAATGTTTAGGAGTACACCACACAAATATTTGAAATGATTAGGGATACCTTATAGAAATGTTGAAATTGAGTACGAGTACATTAAAGGAATTATTTCACTGATTAAATGTACTATACATATACTTGAATTGATCCTTTGTACAGTTGAAAGAGAAATACTTAAATCTGATTGGGTACAATAGACATATTTAAAATAAGTAGGAGCACACTAGAGATATACCTGAATGATGTTCAACACTATGTATATAGATAGGGATTTTTTTTGGTCCAAGATTAGTCTCTAAATAAGTTAAAGGGAAGACAAAAAAAAGCTACACCAGTATTACAAAAATGTTATATACAGATGAGACACTATCTCTACTTCCCATGTGAGTTGAAAGGAAATCACATTGCACAGTACAAATATGCACAAATCTACAGTTAGACCTAACTTTATAGCAGTATAATTAAATGACCACAACTTCAACCATCTATTTGTTTCTAACATTCGCTGTACAATATTACACAGACTTTCAAATATACCACACAATATGAAGAGAAGTCAGTATTAAAACTCATAGTAACTTTGGGTGTGGCAGGATACACATTACTTTAATACAATAGTAGCAGCACAATTTTTTGTACAAATAGTTAAATATGACTTGACAAGAGTTCTGGTGTGCACACACATTTTTAACCAGAGATCATCACTGTGCTGATCAGCTAATTTAGTTCAGTGTACACTGGACAACATTGTCTTGTAACTGGCAAATGTCTGATGATAATTACAAAGCCACTTCAAAAAGCTCTGTATCCACAATCCTGTAGATTGTTAGATATCATTTTTTATTCACACAATAAAAACATCAGTTGTTGGCTGTCATTTCACACTCAGAATTTTACTGTAATACTACATGAATACTTGATTTTATTGTTCCAAAACGTTGTTGGGTGCATTTTTAAACTTATATGCTTGTGGTATTTCCATTATACTTAAAGAAGTTTAATAGTACCATATTCACACTTACACATTAGTAGTACTTCATTTACACTTAGAAGTTGAGAGATACTTTGCTACATACACAAATAGTTGACATTGTCTTCATATTCAAGCACAGATAATATGTTGTTTGTCAGTTTTCCCACAGAGCAAAGATACACTTATGACTTTATGCGAAGTTACTGGTACTTTCTTCATATCTCTACACCACAGAAAACAAGATGAAAGTATTTTTTATTTAAGAACTATCAAGCTGGGCTGTCACTCTTTTGGGAACTGGTATCCAACTTCACCACATGTCCATTACTGGTGAGATGCCCATTAGTTGGGACCACAGGGTTGGCTAAACAGGGCTCAGTTTCAATATGAGTGTTATTCTCAGTCTTGCTTTCCAAAGCACGGTAAAGGAAAAGATAATCATCCTAATAAATAAATAAGTAAAAATATTAGCTTATAAAAATATTTATCAGTCTTTGATTTTTTTATTTTTAAATATTTCCTCTGGATAGAAAATCAAATTAGAAAAAATAGTAAATTATCTATATTCTTCACATAGCAAACTTAAATTGATCTGGGCTGTTTTAAACAATTAGATACAGAAAAAGGTGTGTACAAACTAATTGGAAAGAATGTTATTTGTTAAAGATTTAAAAAAGTAGATGGAAAACACTAAATATATTTTGAAATGAATGGCAGTGTTTCACACCAAGGCCCTTCAACAGTTAGTGCTTGAAATTTTAAAAAACTAAACAATCATTTCCTTCAACTGATTACTTTATTTCAACTTCTTGTGAGCAATTACAAAACATCAGCTTCTCAACTAACTTGGCTTTTGACACAACTGTACTAAGGATGAACAAGTAACCATCTCAAATCAATATATGATGTTGTTATCAATCTTGCAGACAAAAGAGGTGCCACTGTGGTCTGGTGCTCTCACTTGGCTGAAGCTGAGACTTTTGTCTGACATTTCTTTTAACCAACCTATGCCTGGTAAAGATCCACTTAGCTGTTTACAAACCATTATTTATAATACTACTGACATTCTATCTATGAAATAAAACTACTGTTTAATGATGACATTTTATTCATCTCTATTCACAAATGGTTGCTTTTTTATGTTCTTCCTAGAAGATCTACAGTACTGGTTTGTAACTACACTAATGAACTCATATATGAAACAATCTTGGAAGACCTATGGTGTCAGCTTGTAATTGTCCCACTGAACTTATAAACCAAACCATCCTAGAGGACCTATAATGTTGGCTTGTAACTGTCCCACTGAACTTGTAAACCAAACCATCCTAGACGACCTATGGTGTCAGCTTGTAACTGTCCCACTGAACTTATAAACCAAACCATCCTAGAAGACCTATGGTGTCAGCTTGTAACTGTCCCACTGAACTTATAAACCAAACCATCCTAGAAGACCTATGGTGTCAGCTTGTAACTGTCCCATTGAACTTACAAACCAAACCATCCTAGAAGACCAACAGTGTTGGCTTGTAACTGTCCCACTGAACTTATAAACCAAACTATCCTAGAAGACCAACAGTGTCAGTTTGCAACTGCACCCCTGTACTTATTTCTAGGTTTATTGATAGTATTCTAGTTCTAAATCTATCAAGTCACACGCTATCCAGTTGATTAACAATTTTCCTATTAACTTTTCCATCACCATTTTTGCTGGTGACATTGTGATCCTTCATTGTGATGGTTTACAAGCTCTAAAGTTTTGTCTGGACAGACAAGACATTCCTGAACCTTCAACTGATGTACTATGGCTACAAGAACTTGTACTCAACCTTAACACCATCATATTTAATGACAATGTTTATAAGCAATTTTGTGGTATTGCCATGGGTACTGAAATTGGTCCTTTGTATGCCAACTTGTTTGTTGGCTACACTGAACACCAAGTGTTTTCACAACTTCATAGTGAAACCCCTAATTTATATGGTAGATACAATGACAACATCTTGGCAAATTTACTGGTGACAGAATAGAGTTTGTCAGTTTCATTAGTTTTTCTTTCTCTGTTTTGCCTGTCACTGAATTTTTTTCGCACACCTTTTATTCCTTGACTTGGACATAAGTACTGACAATTGTTTGATTCTTGTCATCCTTCCTCCAACATACTTTCCATTCCTTAATCAGTTTTTATGCTTATGGTGTTTCTATAGTGAAGAGGATTATTTCACCTCCAAATCTGAAGAAATAACAGATCTCTTCACACTGTTATCAAACCCTGCTCATAAATAAATAAATAAAGCCAGCAATATACTCTTGACTCAAACCTTTACTCGACTGACACCACACACAAAACAAAAACATTTCCTTACCATCCTACTGTGTGTGCCTGCCGTTAACTAAAATCATAATGGACAACTTTCACACTTACAAACTAATTCACCTACTAAAAACATTTTTACTGAAAAACCTGTGGTTGCATTTATACACAACCATCATCTGCCAGATTTACTTGTTCACTCCAGTCTTGACAAGAGGTGTATTTATTAACAGTGATGTTGATGAACCAGTCTCTTGATATTTCTGAGACAACAAACATGATCTTTCACACCTTAAACTAGTTATCTTAAAAGTATGCTGTAGTTCAACATTGTTCAGATGAATGCAATTGACAATACCTTAATTATATCCAAGAAACCAATTTTTCATCAGGATTAAACTAGTTCTCTAATTTTGTTGTATTTTATTCCTATTATTACAAATTTTCTTGTACATTTTCATTCACTCACATTTATTATATTCTATTTTCTTAATTATGTATCATTTATCAATGTTTTACTCTTGTTTGTTTTGCCTAGGCAATGTTTTTCCCAAGAATTAATGTACATGTGATGTGATTTATATGTTACACTCTTTATTCTGCTATTGTCATTCAAATTTGTTTCTCATTTAGGGTATAAAATGATCTTAGGTATTACATGATGAAGAGCCTTGGCATGAAAAGTTGTTATTATTTCAAAATAAACTGACAGTGTGTTCATCTGCTGTGTTTATTTTTGACAAGTAATATTTGTTCCAAAACAATTACGCATACAATTAAATATCTAATCTTTCTGGTTCATGCAAACTTATCATTCTACTTATTAACTGCTAAGCTCATGATGAAATATTGAGAGATTGTGAAATGAGGATAGGACATTAAATCTTTAACCTGAATAGTTTACTTTTAATCTCCTAAGAAAACAAAAAATATTCATATTTTGGGCATCTAGGACCTTCTCAACTTTCTTGATACTTCTTAAAATGAATTTCTACAGGTCCTACCTGAGTCTTCCAAATACCAGGCCTACAAGTATGGTAGAGTTTGGCATACATATACACATCAACAGAG
Source organism: Limulus polyphemus (assembly GCF_000517525.1). Taxonomy (NCBI): domain Eukaryota; kingdom Metazoa; phylum Arthropoda; class Merostomata; order Xiphosura; family Limulidae; genus Limulus; species Limulus polyphemus. Next base: position 322,182 of record NW_013666699.1, read on the forward strand.
TGCTCATATTTGAACTGCTTGAAGAGTGTTGACAGACAACAGAATGTCCCAGCTTCTGTGCCTCCAAATCTAACAAATGAAACACATTTACAGAAAATGTGCATAAAAAGTATTTCAAAAAGACTAAATAAACTTTTAAATCATGAAACACATGATTTTATATAAACACTAAAGTACACTTTTCAACCTTTAAACACCCACCCACACACATATATATATATACTTTAATATATACATTAATGCTACAGGATAATTTTTATTTGTGTGCTTTTGTAGCTTTAGTTGTTTATTGACCTATAAACACCCAATGAAGATCAACTAAATAATCAAATAGAAACAGATAACAATTAGGTAATAATGTACATAGAATAAAAGTTCATAACAAAAGAGGAACTGGAATCTAAAAAACGAAAAATAATTAATTATTAAAAATCCTTCAAGACAAAGATCCAAAAGAAAATCAACATTATTACTGTTAAATGTCTCCATATATTTCTAAATAAAGAGCTATCCATAAAACAATTTTCACAGTTTTTACACTCTCAAAATGAGAAACACAAAATAAAGATTCTCTAAAGTAATTGTATTTATTCTTCAAACCAGCATTAAAAAGACTAGAACAGCTAAGAAAGCTGTCACAATGATTTCTCACATGTGATGTAAACCACTTTAATGTCAATTTAAGGTTGTCAGTTTGTCCAATATACATTTCTTTACAGAATAAACACTAAAATATCAACATGCAATTAACAATAAAACCACTGTTACGAAATCAAGTTAACTGTGAATTTATTTTTCCACATTCCTATGAATTTGTTGGTGGAAGCTCAAAACTAGAGGTATGTAAAAAATAGGATTTCAGGTCTATCTTTTGTCTCCAATAACTCATTGTTCAATATCAGAATTCATCAATTGGGTTGGATGATGATAAGATTTTATGAAATACAATTTATATAAGCAGTATAATACTTTAAAGGTTTCACAGTTTGAGCAAAAAAGCCAACCAAATATTGGAAAACCAGTCGGCCTATAAATGTTATAAAATCATGAAAACTGCAGATGTTTACATCATAATATTTAAAGTATTATACCGCAATTATAAATAATATTTCATATAAAAAATTTTCTCTCACTGTCCAGCCAAGCCAATAAGCTCTGATACTGAATGAAAAGCCACAATGGACAAATTAAGAGGAATGTGAAATAAAATCTCATCTGCAGTAAGCTTGTTTTTATAACAATTTATGAGCCAACTGGTTTTCCTATATTTCACCAGCTTTTAGTGCTTAACCCGATGACTACCGACTACTAACTTTCTTAGTAGCCAATGCAAGTCTTGCTATATGTCATTCCAACAATAAAACTATTGGTTAAAAAGTTTTGAAACTTCTTAAGAACTTTCATAAATGCACAAACTTTACGAAACATAAAGCCTGTTACTTTTGATAAATTTAGTTTTTTTGCATTATGATCTTTAATATCTTAGAAAATTACATTAGGAAATGGTATTTATAAGAAATGATAACGATATTTATATTTGTTCCAGATTTGAACTTATTGTTTTTATGTTTTAGTACATTATTTTGCAATCCCAAAAAATTTGTATCGTCCATAAAATACAAATTTTATCTATTTTTTTAATAATCATGTACGCTCCTTATGGTTTCAAGTAATATATAAGACCCAAAAATAATATTTGTAAATAAACCTAAACAATAAATCAGTATTTTTGTTTTTAATTAAGATTTCATATTTATATATGTACATAAAAACATTTCAATTTTCTTTCATAAATATATTTTTATTTCAAGTTTATGTTTATGTTTCATTGCAGCCGTACTTTTGTTTATTGTGCTGAATAAACCATGGGGTCAGCAGCATGAACTCTGTACGTTTTCCGTAAACTATCTCATCCCTGTTGGGGGTCATTCTTGTTCAGCCCAGCTCGGGCACATTTGAACATTACTGTAGATATGATAGTAAGAAAGCTTTTCGATACTTGAATATTATTTCTTTGAACTTTTAAACAAGTTTATTTCAACATATGTTCGTGCATGTTGTTTCACTATAGAGACAAAACTAATTGCCACTACTAGCGAATGTATGTAACAGTTTATAGTACAGGTGGTTTCAATAAACACCGCCTGAGCCTGACCCCTTGTTACTTGATACATCCTGTTAGAAGAGATTACCAAATGATACAGACACCATAAATTACAAAGAAAATTACTTTACAGCACTTAAAAGATTAGTCCTGGTCACATTCCTCTCATTACAGGCAAGATTTATGTTGGAATGCAAAACTTAAGCTCTTCAATGTATTGAGACCCCAACTGTGAGAATGTCATAGTTTCCCTGTATTATTGGAATGAATGTATTTAGCCTGTTTCACAACCAACATATGGATTTTATTGTTGTCACTACTGAGTTTGAACCATTTGCAAAATATCAGAATAAATTATATATATATCAGTTAGACTGTTTTAATTCTAACGCAATAACAAGTGTGGGTCTTACTACAAAGCAAAGATTGTAAGAAGGAAAAATATAAAATTATTTTGTGTTACGTACAAATCACAAGTTTTTCATTCTAAATACTGAATCATATTTTTATTATTATTATTAACTAAATATAAAATTATGCTAAATTATTGAGCTTAAAACTACAAATTTAAATTCAAAAGAATATAAAAAATCACAAACTCTTTCAGTTCAAAGTCCTAAATCTAATTCATGTAAAGACTTTGTACTCGCCACTCGGTAACTCTTTACCCTAACAATCGTGGACCAACTTCTTTCCTAAAAAATATATCTATTTTGAGTTAAGCTATAATATAAAAAAAATAAAAGTCACGTATATCCCATGCAGTTTTTTTCCAGAAGCAACTTTTCTAACGCTTACAGAAAAGTCCTATTGGCCAGTACTATATACAACCTCTACATAAAATGGCAGTTACTATAATAAGCACCACCCACATTCATATTGTAAAATCCAGAGAACAACGTTTCATCACATGTTTTCCTTATCATCCTGTGATTTGTCAAATGGGAGATACAGCAATTGGAATAATTGGTACTGAAATTGATACTTTCGACTAGGATTGGCTAAAAGTTTTACAACTGAGGTTTAACATGCCCAGATGCAGTTTTATAAAGAAAACAGACTAGAAAAAGGTTTAGATACCAATCATAGATGGCAGGATTAGTGCTGAGGTGAAAGGAAATATCTTTAAAAAAATTTAAAAAAAACACTTCTTCTTAGAGGGCGCTTATTTACAGTCTAAAACGTATTTTAGGAATTTTTTCATTAAATTCCTCTTTAAACTTCATTAAATAATACAATTTTGTACAAATATACACCTGGAAAAAAGTTAAGCACCCCCGTGTTTTTTTC
>NW_013666699.1:325653-326467 GCF_000517525.1 Limulus polyphemus
GAAAATTACTTTACAGCACTTAAAAGATTAGTCCTGGTCACATTCCTCTCATTACAGGGAAAATTTATGTTGGAATTCGAAATTTTAGCTCTTCAGTGTATTGAGACCCCAACTGTAAGAATGTCATAGCTTCCCTGTATTATTGAGATGAATGTATTTAGCCTGTTTCACAACCAACAAAAGGGTTTTATTGTTGTCACTTGTACACTGAGTTTGAACCGTTTGCAAAATATCAGAATAAACTATATATATCAGTTAGACTGTTATAATTCTAAAGCAATAACAACAGAAGTGTTGGTCTTACTACAAAGCAAAGATTGCAAGAAGGAAAAATATAAAATTCTTATCACACAAGTTTATCATTCTAAATACTGAATCATATTATTATTATTATTATTATTATTATGAACTAAATATAAAATTATGCTAAATTATTGAACTTAAAACTACAAATTTAAATTAAAGAGAATATAAAAAATCACAAACTCTTTCAGTTCAAAGTCCTAAGTTTAATTCATGTAAATACTTTGTACTCGCCACTCGATAGCTCTTAACCCTAACAATCGTGGATCAACTTCTTTCCTAAAATATATATCTATTTTCAGTTAATTTTTCAATATAATGATTAATATAAACAGATATACGATACAGCATGACTTAAGCTACTATATAAGAATAATAAAAGTCACGTACATCCCATGCAGTTTTTTCCAGAATCAACTTTTCTAACGCTTATAGAAAAGCACTATTGGCCAGTACTAAATACAACATCTACATAAAATGGCAGTTACTATAATAAGCACCACCCACATCC
>NW_013666699.1:327467-336930 GCF_000517525.1 Limulus polyphemus
AACATGCCCAGACGCAGTTCTATAAAGAAAACAGACTAGAAAAAGGTTTAGACACCAATCATAGATGGCAGGACCAGTGCTGAAGTGGAAGGAAATATCTTAAAAAATTTTCTTTTTAGAGGGCGCTTATTTACAGTCTAAAACGTATTTTAGGAATTTTTTCATCAAATTCCTCTTTAAACTACATTAAATAATACAAACTTGTACAAATAATTGAATTTTATTCTACTATTTACAAAAATAAAATCTGAAATACAATAAAAGATAAGTTCTCTATCATTTTTTCAATTCACAAATGTGATTTTGCCCTCACGATAAGACAAAATGGCCACGGCTGGAAACGGGTTACATAAAAATCACTATTTCTTCCTTACACCTTCTACCACTACAAGTTACAATAGGGAATATGAATAAATTTACATTATTTGTTTATATATGTGCCACAGAATGTGTGAAAAAGTGTATGACTAACTGAGTACTTGCATACAACTAGTAATGATCAGACTGTACAGTTTGGTATGCATTCAGTTGTATCATTTACTCACCATACACAACCTTATCTCTTTGTATTGTTAGCCACACTGGGCAGTTTGTACATAACTGAATATATAGAGTTGTTTAAACGGCTAACAATACAAAGAATTAAATTGTGGCGGAATGCTACAAGTTCTTCAAATACCCATAGAATGATAGGTTTATTTTTTGTAAGTGTAAAACACTTAAATACACCAGTTTGATATACACATCTAATTGGATCTACTCACCTATCAATGACCACCATAGGCCCATTCTGGTATTCCAAATGCCAGTCTTGAACTACATTAATCAGATCAAACACACTACTGAGTGGAGAACAGGACTCTGGCCAACCAGCACATTGTATAATCCGACACATCACTTCATACTCATCTTCAACAGCCTGAAGAATAAAGTCCCTTGTAATGAAGTTTTCCTGAGAACACTCCTCAGTCAGCTTCACAATAAACGTGCTATAATCATGCTCTTCATCCTTTCCTGGCCAGAAAGATGGATATTACCTGAAAAGAAAACAATACTTTTCAAAAACTTGTGATAAAAATCATACTACTATAAAAACATTTTTGCAAGTAAATCACCAAGGACATATAGTATAATCATAAAAACTTAAAGTTATATAGTTGAAACTATGACTTGTTTATAATGTTATGGTTTATTTTTCCCAGAAAATAAAATAAAAAATCAAAGAAAACATTTTATTTCAAGTAATGTAATGTATTTTTACAATACTAATTCTGTTACTACAAAAAAAAATGGTAAGTAAAACCACCATCTTTGTTTTACAGAACAAATCTTGCAACCACTTTCCTTTTAAAAATTTTCTGAATTATTCATAGTTAGAAAAAAAACGCAAAAAAAAAGATTTATATAATGAAATGAATGATGAGGTATTATGCCAAAATGTTGTGCATACTTAAAAAAAGTATATCCTGTTTGGTGGATTAATGCACAATGTGCAACTGACAGCAAAAATTAATACATCAAATATCATCATGTGCTTTTATAGAACACATCACTCGTTACAAGAACAGACAGATTAACTATCAGTTTTTCATATGACAGAATCAATAACTATAATGCATTAAGACCTTCAAATTTTTCTGTTGTTGTTTGCAACAGTCTTTGTGAAGTTATTATATTTTTTTAAGACTCGGAATCTGTAACTACCATGGCTTTGAGAAACAAGCATTAGAAACACTATCTAATATAGGACTTTTAAATATACCTCTTTTGGTGGTTAAGGTATGAACAGAAAAACAGTTCAAAATTAAAATGTTCCAAACAAAACAGTGAAACAACTTACATGATGATTATATATTTTTTTTAACAAAATATTCTGATAATCAGACTTCAATCTGTACCTTTTCATCCACTGGTGATAACAGGACAATTGTTTGGGAGTTATGGTCCCATACCATCTGCCAGAAGTCTGCAATGCTATCATAAGCTGGATGCTGTGTCACAATAAATTCCCGCAGCTTGTTGAAACCCTATGAGTGAAGTTCAAGAATTTCAGTTTATAAATTTGCCTTTAATGAAATACAGCTGTTTTACTTGATCTGGTAGAAGATAATTATTTATAAACCACATAAGACACTTTCTGAACTCTGTATACAACACAGTTTCTAAACTATATATATATAAATGTGAATGTCTCTCTCTCTCTGTTGGTCTGTTCCTTATGCATGGCTACATTTTTATAGCTACAAACTCCAAACTTGGGTACAGTTAGAACATTGTGTGGGAAGTAATGGGCTATGTGGCTGTGGCCATTTTAAGGGTGCAAATTGAAGCCAAAGTGATCAATATAGCAATTTTTGGCAAACATGATGACCAATTGGTCCCAAATTGAAAAGGCTGGATTTTTTTGGTAATGTGAGATCAAGAAGGCTATTATTTACGTTTCTTCTCTGTGTGAGAACTTCTCCTAATCATTCTGTCTATGATCAATTATGTGTTAAAATGACTTAAAAACTTCATGGAGCTTTCATTTGCTTCTCTGCTCATAATCTCTTCTTCTTTGCTCCTTGACAGCAAGAAAAAATATTGTGTACAAAGAAGCTTTACAGTATATCAATAAATTAGTATGTAAATAAAGAAATAAGTCAGTGAAAGCCATTTGTATCCGAGCAACACCGGGTACTCTGCTAGTAGTTTATGTAATACAAAAACACATCTACTTTGAATTTCTAACTTCAAGTTTTTCCACAACTCTTTCAATGAAACACAATCCAACATGATTCTAAAAATAATCTCTAGCTCTTACTGGAAGGAAAGTAGCATTAATGTAATCTGAACCATCTGTTCCTGGTTTTGGAGTGATGTGGACTCTGTATGACTCCATAGGTAATAAATCTAGAGATCGGTTCTTCAACTTATTGCAAGACTTCATTGCAGATGTTAGACTGAAGTCTTTAGGTTTGTATGCTGTCACCAACTGCAACAAAAAAACAACATAACTCAGTGAATTTATTAGTATCATTTTTATGCTCTGTTTAAGCTTCCCAATCCAAAATTTGTCTAAGGTCATGGTTATTATTTATACAGGTTACAATATTGATCTGACAAAACAAAAATAAAAAATATCTTAGTAAGCTTAACAAGATCTGTTGGAATCATTTGTTTTTAGGGTTGTTATTTTTGGTTATTAAAAGCACAGAAACAGAGATATGTAACTTTACACTAAGTCATTATGCTATAAAACTAACTTTCTTAAAGGTACCAAAAACCTTTTTAGTATTATCACCTAAAACTTGCAATCTTTTAAACTTTGTTAAAATATTTCCCCATCAACAACACCATACATTACAGCATATGTACCCCCCCCCCTATTTTATACAATTAGTTTTGAATATGAAGAAAGTGCAGTGTTGCATTTAGAAAAATACATAAAGTAACACTGTGTCAAACTAATGTAAGTTATTGCATTAGAATCAATATTTCCTGCCATCTCAAACAAATATTAAACCAAACAGAATGTTTTTTTGTGACAAGCAAGCAACCTTTCCACAAAATCTATTCAACACCCATCATGGTTTAAAAACATCATTCACACAAAGAATAATTTGTTATGCATTCTTTTTTTACTTCCACTCATAAACTCTTAAAACCCATAAAACTACTTAACAAAAATAGACTTCTCTGCTCTTTCGAACTGAAAAGGTGTTTGATGCTATTTAACTCTTTCCATACAGGTAGGGATCAGAGAGCATGTTATCACATTTTGCAGACTTACATTCAAATTGTTTTTATTACACTACTATTTTTTTAATGTATGTCCATAAATTTGGAATCAAATTGTAATTTATAAAATATATTTTAGTATCATACAAATTTAATTTCTTTATTCAAAAGTACATATTAAAAAATTGCTAAACTATTATTTTGTGTGTCACATGGTACAGTATCTTCTGCTTTTACTCAGATTATATTGTGGGCATCATAAGATGTAAAGTCTATAGTTTATAATGAATTAGAAACTCAAATTATCAATATTGACAAGCTAGAATATAAAATAAAAACCTCCTAATTTTTCTATTTGCCAAGATATCGATTTCATTATATTTAAAGAACCCACCACAGTGGCTCCACTCACCTTTTCCTCTTTTGAAAACACTTGTTTACCTATGCCTATTTCTCAAATACATGATTATAACCAATGAAAAGCACTCGTAATCCTGTCAGTCATGCTAAAGTACGTAAACAGATAAAGTCATTATAACTGTTGGAGAATTTGATGTGTGGTGATCAAGGTAATATTCATATCAGAAATTAGATTTTTTAAACCCAACTACAGCTTAGTTAGGAAGCCTGATCAATTACAGTGGATTTTTGTGGTAATGGAATAGTAATTTATAATTCATTATTATTCGAAGATGCACATGTAAAACCTCCAAAAATTATTTTTTATATGCTCCACGTGCAAAATTCAAAGAGGCTTAGGAAGTACAATACACAAGTACAAAAACTTCATAACATCGTTAGTAAAAAATCAATGTTTTAAGAAAAATAACTGAAATGTATGAATTTATTGTAAATAATAATAATTTTTATACATATGTAAAGTGTGTTAACTGAAATGTCACTGTATTTCACAAAATACTGGTACACTAGTACTAAGAATAAGAAGAGTAAGACAATTGTATTTTGTAAAAGTCAGTTTTATGATATTCAACAAAGTAACATGAGCTGCACATGACTTACAACATGTGTGGTAGGATTATTAGTTAGACATGATTCAAAGGTCAACAAAACAAAGAATCAATAAAGATAAATAGATGTGTATTATTATGAGATTTAAGCTATTTAGAATAAACATTTGTGGTTTCCTGTTATAATTTGCAGTTATTTGAAAACAGAAAAATGGTAATTTAGATTTATTTTCTAATAATTTATAGTAGTTATGAGTTCAGACAATTTTCAGATGAATAAAAGTATATTTAATCTTAAAATCAAAATTATTTTGCATATTGGATAGTCAACATTTTAAAAGCAAACGTTCATGAGCAAATCTTTAATTAAATGCTTAATTAATAATTCTGATACTTTGTGTACAAATACCTTGTAATGTTAGCTGATAGTCTGCAAAATATTGTGAAAATATGCATTCATTATCAAAAGTCATAGTATGATTAATGTCATGGTTACTTTGGTGGTTACATAGTAGGTGCAATGTACCTAGCACTGTAGTTATATAGTTAAAATTAGCATTTGGGTTGTAAAGCAAAACAATGAATTGACACGTCTCATTTTATAAAATACATTAGATAACTGTTTGCCCTCAAACTGATTTGGATGATGAGAACTGGTATATCTACAAATTGCATATAGCTGGTCATGGTATGGTATTTGATATCCTAAATGAGCAAATATATTTTTATTTTCAACAAGATAAACAAAATATTTATTTACATATCTAAGGAAAAACATGAAAAACAAACTTACATTCAGCTTACTCTTGTATTTTTATCATTTTATCACTTACTTACTGCTCTATGTTAATATTCCCCCTCACCTTAAACTGTTTTTCCAGTAAAGGCCAGTGGCCCTTCTCTCCATCTACACTATCAGCTGTCTGTAGCATCTGGATGTAGCGAGGCAGTTGGTTCCCTGAAACTTCAGTATCTCCACTCTCAATAGCCTCGAGCAAAGCATCGTGGATAAAGATATACTGATCCTAAAGAAACAGCACAAAAACATGAAAATAGGCCATTGGGAGACTTAATTCCAGGGTTAATTCCAAGAAAAACCATAATGCATTACAAAAATATGGTAAGTTTTTCACTTATCAAGTCAGGAACTCCTAGAATATCTATCTGTATCTTTTGGTGCTTTAACCAAGACAAGGATAGTCTGTGTACCTACTTGTACTGTTTGGAAACTTGTCAAGGAAGTGATAGTTGGCATATCTAGTTGTTTGAATTGTAGCTTGTCAATATATCAACTGTCAGTGTATCTTGTTATGATGAGCTGCACCTTGTAAAAGACATGGATGGACTGTCAGTATAACTATTACATATAATTTAAGGACAAAAAGTGACTTGTTGGTCATCTAGACCATCCCATACACTAAACTTTAAAAGAAAATAAAACACTCAAAACCAGTCCTTATCATTCAAATAGAAAAATAAAGCTGTCTCAGCTGAAAACAACTCCTACCCTGCCAAAATCTGTATTTATGTCCCCTAGTCCTACCATTCTCACCATTAAATATGAAAAATGATGTATTTAACAATCTTAAATAAATTAATCAGATCCCCCTCTAACTCTTTTTTTTTTAAAAAAAGAAAACAATTTCAGAGTTCTTAAATTGTCCTTGTATGACAACCTTTCCATCCCATATATCATCCTAGTAGCCCTCCTCTAAATCCTTTCCAAGTCAATGTTCTTCCTAAGGTAAGTAGTCCAAAACTAAACACAATACCCAAATGTGGCCTAACCAATGACCTATGCAATGAAATTATAGCCTCTTTAAACCTGTATTCAATACCTCTGTAGATATAACCTAAAATCCTATTCGCTCTGCCACTACCAACAGCACATTGTTTAAACGGCTTAAGAGACTGATCAACTAGAACACCAAGATCCTTTACTTTCATAACTCTGCTATAGTTATTCCCATCAAAGTCATACTCATAATTCAAATTATGTTACGTTTATTATAACGTGCAAGGCTACAACACTCAAAATATAAAGGAAATTTTTTATCTGAACCTTCAATCTGCTAAAAGACCTGTTGCTGATGGACCTACTCCACCAAGGAGTCCTGATATAGTTTCATCTGATTCTGAATCTGGTGCAAATAGAAATGATAATAGAGATTGTTTTCAACCTGAAATGTCTGGAAAGGTTTCATCAAGACATCAGGGAAACGGAGAGGAGGTATCATGGAAGGTGGAACATCAGCTGGTATTTGAAACGAGATACTTCAGACGTAATACATAGATTTCACACACACACACACACAAAAATCAGGAGGAATGAGGATGCATATTCGTTTGACATCAATGTTCTTCCCTTTTCTTCAGTTTGTTTGTATTTTTGTTAACAAACATAATAATAAGAAATGTTAATTGTGGTAAATGAAATAATAATTTGATTGAATTAAGAGTTCTTTTTTTCTTCACAATTTCTAAAAAATCCTTATGTGAAAGAAAAAAGATGAATATTATTTTCAAAATCTGCATAGCTGAATTTTCGAAAATCTGTTATTAGAACCAAAACAACTTTTCTGAAGTTTAAACTTCCAGACCTATGTTATTAAATGATTTTTAACAAACTTTCCCACCACTGATGTAAGACTAATAGGTCTACAGTTACTGGAACAATTTTTATCACCTCCCTTGAAAAGAGGAGTAACATTAGCCAACTTTCAATCATCAATGTAGGAAACACCAGTGGCTAGGTGTGATGAACTGTTGCTTGTTCAATACTTCAACTTCAATAAATTTAGTTTTGGTCAGTTGCAGTTTGTTAATATATGAACAGCTATTGTATCACTGTGGTGAATTCTAAAACTGTCAGTATACCTGGTTGTGGTACACATGAACAGTCAGTGCAACTGAATGTCGTGAATTCTAGCTTGTGAGTAAAGGATCTGTTATTTTGTATAGTTGTGGGGAATATTAGCTTGTGAGTAAAGGATCTGTTATTTTGTATAGTTGTGGGGAATATTAGCTTGTGAGTAAAGGATCTGTTATTTTGTATAGTTGTGGGGAATATTAGCTTGTGAGTAAAGGATCTGTTATTTTGTATAGTTGTGGGGAATATAAGCTTGTGAGTAAAGGAACTGTTATTGTATATAGTTGTGGGGAATATTAGCTTGTGAGTAAAGGAACTGTTATTGTATATAGTTGTGGGGAATATTAGCTTGTGAGTAAAGGAACTGTTATTGTATATAGTTGTGGTAGTAACTGCTTGTTAATACATCCATTTGTTGCAAATTCTATCTTACCAATATAGTATGTCTAGTTTTTCTTAATTGTAGCTTATCCACATCTGAACTGTCAGTGTTATCTGGTTGAGGTAAATTCTACCTTATAAATACACGAGCTGTCATTTATCTAGTTGTGGTTAACTGTAGCTTGTCAATACATGAAATATTAATGTACTTAGTTGTGGTTACTGTAACTTCTTAAGACAGGAACTACCAGTGTATATAACTGTGGGGAATTATAGACAAATGTTAACTGCCTCTCGACAGGCATCTTTTTCTGCACGTCATGAGGTTTTTTAGCGAGTTACATTCAAAATTTAATCAAACTACTTTCTTTTTCAGGTATACCAATAAGTATAGCATACAAAAATAGCAAACAATCCATATTTTAATAGTATATAAGATTTATCTTTTAATTTTACATGGAAATATACAAAATAAAATCCCGAATTACCTCTAGTGTGAGAATTGTGACATTTTCTTTATAGGCATCTTTATTTACTACCCCTCCAAGAAGTACAAAATTTTATGTAAATTATTCATAATAATGTCACCATTGTTCTGGCAAAACATAATTTTCATACCCTTCAATTTTGTTTGGTTACATAGCCATCAAATAGAAAAACAGATCCCTCTTGCCACATCCACCTGTCACATTCTCTCTTTCAGGATTTGTCAATAGTTCTCTCTAACATTCAATACTCTATTATTTATAACCAACAGAAAGCCGAATTTTAATCTGTCAAATGACATATTGGATTATGTTATTTTCTGTACAGAAAATTGTTTTTCACTCCCAATTCAAACTTTATTTGCACAGGAAAATACATCGACTAGCTTAGATAAATTTGTAACAGCTCTTGTCACATAGTTAGAAAGCCAGAAAAATTGTGATAGTTATGGGACAATGCCTGATTTTTGCATTTATTATTCTATGTTCTTTGGTGCATTATTTAATTGAATAAAAGTTATCTAGTGCACTACTACCATTTGTATAAAAAAGTAGGGTTAAGTGTCATTGACAGTTGACAACAAAAAAATCAGGCTCACGTAAGTATTTCATTTCTTGTTTTTCATGTGTATTCTTTATTATTATTATTATTACTATTATTATAAGAGAAACTAAAATGTAAAAATAGAAAAAATTCAGGTTAGTTAACATTAGATTAGGTAAAATGAATAATAATAATAATATAATAAAAAAATTTTATGAGGTATGCTCATGAGCAGCTCGCAAGTTAGGATAGAAAAAATAATTACCCTTTTTCTCTTTCTATAATGACTTCAAATTGTAACATGAAATTATTTGTTTATCCTAAGTAACTTTAAACTCCATAACAGTATACATTTATTTATACTTAAATTTTATTGCCCTTTGAATCTATGTCTAGCTACTATTCACACCATTATAAGTTGTAAATCACTTGGAGAACATGAGGCTTACATTACTCTGTTGAATTACAATACCAATGAGCTACTCCGAGCTGCTTG
>NW_013666699.1:337174-339751 GCF_000517525.1 Limulus polyphemus
CGAGTACGTCTACGAGTTTATTTAATTTCTTATAGTTTCTTTTGGTTTGGTCGATTATTTTAAATTTTAGTTATAAAAAGTTTAAAGTTACTTAGTAGTCACTACTACCATTTGTATAAAAAAAGTAGGGTTAAGTGTCATTGACAGTTGACAACAAAAAAAGCAGGCTCACGTAAGTACTTCATTTCTTGTTTTTCATGTGTATTCTTTATTATTATTATTATTATTATTACTATTATTATAAGACTAACTAAAATGTAAAAATAGAAAAAAATTCAGGTTAGTTAACATTAGATTAGGTAAAATGAGTAATAATAATAATATAATAAAAAAATTTTATGAGGTATGCTCCTGAGCAGCTCGCAAGTGGCTCATGCATAATGTAATTCAATAGTGTTACGTTAGCTCCACATTCCTCCAGTGATTCACAACTTATAAGGGTGTGAATAGTAGTTAAACACATTCAAAGGTCAATAAAACAATAAAATTTAAGTATAAATAGATGTATATTGTTATGAGTTTAAAGCTATTTAGAATAAAGAAATGTAGTTTCATGTTACAATTTGATGAAAGGGTAATTTTAATTTATTTTTATATTTTTTTGGTGGTTAGGAGGTCAGTCAAATTGACTAACGATGTATAGAGTTAGGATAGAAAAAAATAATTACCCTTTTTTCTCTTTCTATAAAGACTTCAAATTGTAACATGAAATTATTTGTTTACCCTAAGTAACTTTAAACTCCATAACAGTATACATTTATTTATACTTAAATTTTATTGCCCTTTGAATCTATGTCTAGCTAGATAGATTAACGAGATTCCCACTGTCCCTATCTACTATCTAGCGAAACCACAGCCAAGGGAACGGGCTTGGAAAAATCAGGTTATAAGTTGTAAATCACTTGGAGAACATGAGGCTTACATTACTCTGTTGAATTACAATACCAATGAGCTACTCTGAGCTGCTTGTGTTCATGCCTGATGAACATTTTTTATTATATTATTATTTATTTTACCTAATCTAACCTTAACTAACCTAAAGAGATTCCTATTTTTACATTTTAGATACTTTTACAATAATAAGTAAAGAATACACATGAAAAACAAGAAATAAAGTACTTACCTGGACCTTCTTTTCTTTTCTGTCGACTATTGATGACACTTAACTCTACTTTTTTATACTAACAGTAGTAGTGCATTAAATAACTTTTATTTAATCAAATAATGCACCAAAAACATAGAATAATACATGTAAAAATCAGATAATATCCCATAACCATCACAATATTTCTGGCTTTCTAACTATGCGACAAGAGCTGTTACAAATTCATCCAAGCTAGTTAATATTTTTCCCGTTGGAATGAAGTTTGTACTAAATGAGAAATTGACAATTTTCTGTTCATAACACAACCTAATATAATGTCATTTGATAACTGAAAACCTTGGCTTTCTATTGGTTATAGGTAATATATAATTAAACGTAAGAGAGAACTATTAACAAACCCTGAAAGAAAGGATGTGACAAGAGGGTTCCAATTTTCTATTTGATAGCTCTGTAACCAAAGAAGGTTGAAGGCTATAAAAATTATGCTTTGTCTCCGCGATGATGACTTTATAGTGAGTAAGTTACATTAAATTTTGTACTTATTGGAGGGGTGGTGAATAAATTAAAGAGGGGATGCCTACAGAAAAAATATCGCATTTCTCACACTAGGGTATATTTAGAATCTTTTTACATATTGCCTTATAAAATTAGCCCATGGTGAGAGGGTTAATGGGCTTGACTAAGATGAAATACAACTCTGTAATGTTAATTAAGAGAATAAAAAATACTAAAACAGATTTTAATATCTTGTATAAATATGGGCAAAGCAGTCAACTGTGAAGATATTATTAACACAGCACTAATTTAAAATACATCTAAGAATGAAATATGAAATAATAATAACATAAATACTGATTACATGTAAATAATATTTTAGCACAAAACACAGTTACAATTTTTGGCAAAATTAAAGGATTTACTGGTTTCCAACTTGCACTGCCTTTGGCACACATTTTTCATAGCACTTCAAACCTTACCTCTGTCTGAACCAGAAAGTTCCTCTGCTGTCGTATGTGCTTTAGATAACCAAATACGTTTATACTTTGTCGATGGCTGATTTGCTTTAACATAGCATCAATAACTATGTATGTCCCAGTCCTACCAACCCCAGCACTGGAAATACATCATCCAAAAATCAGTTCAGCTAGTTCCAGCATAAAAAATAACATATTAACACGTCTTTTTTAAAATATATATATTTAAGAAGAAAAAAAAAAACTAAAATTCTTGATTAATTCATGAAACTTGATTAAAACAATAGCAGCTTAAAAATATTTAATATATTTATTTTAACAGTAATGATATTAGAACAAAAATACATAGCCTAATGGTATCAATACTGATGGGACATTTAACCAATGAGTAAAAAATAATAAATCTCAAAATATACCTTAAGAATTATTTTATACTTAACCTGATAAAAATCATAAATCTTAGAATACCTTTAATTGGTTAGCAACATACCAAAATAT
>NW_013666699.1:340021-352489 GCF_000517525.1 Limulus polyphemus
TTGTTAAGTTAGTCTACTTCGCGTCCGTACTTACGTTATATACTAATATATACACTATATTATATATATATTATATATTATATATATACTAATATATACACACACACACAAAGAAACATTATCTTTTAATCATACTCCCAATTTAGATGAGATTAAAACTTTAATATTTGTAAATCATCTAGTTTCTGCAGTAATAACATTTTATAAACCAAAACATTAAACTAAACAATACATTGATGTTAACTTAAAGTCACTATAATAATATACACATGCAAATGGATTAACTAGTATAATCACAAATTATGTTAATTTTAATATGTAATATTAATATACAAACAATGATAACTTTCATTCTATAATAATCTTTGTTCATTACAATTATATACCAACATGAACACACTGTAAGCATTCATTTGAGGTGGATTTCACACTAAAACATTTGAATAAGTGGTAATTTCAAAATAGTATAACAACATGAAAAACAATGCATTATAACCATGAATTATCCTACTACAGTAATTTCAAGTTATTTACAACTGCCCAGATTTATAATGTCCTTTTTTTTATACTTTTCATATCACCAAAATAATTCGTTTTTAGTCAGTGAAAAATAATTCTCACCCTTCAATTACACTAATTTAAGATGGCGTGAGCTTGTCATTAAAATAAAATTAAACTGAGAATATCTAAACATCCTTTACTGCAAATGATTTAGAGAACCAAATAATAAAATTGTTTCCAATGTTCCTTTATTTATATTAGAAAATTTGTTTTTACTTTTTTAATCTTGAGGTTTCGAATAGTAAAGGTACGAAGTGTGTAAGTTGCCATGGTAACCTCACTGATCATCTTCACTTGAATGATGCCATACACTTCATTCCCTTCTTTGGGCCAATACATGTCACATTTTCTCTGAAGAAGAATGAAAATAATTCTTAAAAGAGTAAAAGAAAAGATAAAACTATTAATGTCAATATCAGTTTTACATATTTTATATTGATTTGTATTTGCATAGTCAACAAATTAATCTCATATTGTTACATTTATATCAAACCAATGAATTACAGACCTCAAATAATTTAGGAGAAATAATTAATACCAATCATGCAATTCCATGCATCATATTTCAAATGTTGAAACAGTGCCAAATGCTCTTAACAAAATTTGATCAAAAAATAAAAACAACAACAAGAATTCAGTCTTTCTTGGAAAGTATTCAATACTTTTACTTGAAAGTTTACAAACTTTAGGACATTTTAATAATGTTCTACTACTCAAAAATTTTAGAATATTATGCCCTCTACCTTGAGTTATTGCAGGGAATTGTCTACACTATATTTCTAATATTTTGAGATAACTCCATTATATCCTAGCATACAAATTTTAGTTAATTTAAAAGAATTTACCATGCCAGAGAGAGAAATACATCAACCATAGTCCTAAAAAATTTCAACCTTTTTGAGCATTATATTTCAATAAATTAAAAACAATAACAACAAAGAAAACTACAATTTTTTAATAATGGGCTCTAGTATATCTCCCTAGATTAATAACATTCTTACATCTATATCAAAATTCTCATGCAAAACCACAGTGTTTAAAAGAAACAAATATACACACATAAACAATATATTCATTTGTATTTAAACAACATCATACAACAATTAAAGTTTTCACATTGTTAGTTTTCAAAAATAAGTATTCTTATATCAAAGAGAAAAACTTAAAAGTATATCAATTTTAGCCAGAATAATTAACAAGGGAAGTTTCATTAAATGTTTAAATTTTATATTTAGAAAATTGCTGAAATAAAGGATGACCCATTAAACATGAAAGTGGATGTAAAAGCATGCAAAACAAAAAGCTACAAAATGATAAATACACAGAATGCTTAACTTCTCTTGAAAAGTTTATTTACAAAATTCAATCTCTTACAGCCTAAGCCACAGATACTCTGCTATTGAGGAAATTGTGCTAACAGTAGAGACCAGTCTCCAGAAAATCGTTCACAAGTATAAATTTCATAAGTAAGTATTCTAAGAAATGAGAAAACTAACAATACCATCTGTATTAGAAAGAATTACAACTTTAAAAACTTTTCTGTAATCACTGAATATTCAATTTAGGTCAATTACACATTGATGCATGTAATTCCAGAAGATCTATAATAACATGGTTGCAGTGATACTATATTTAGACACGTTGACAATAGGTGGAGTCAAGATTTGTTTCAGTTACAGTAAAGGATGATTATCAGAAACAGCCTAACATGTGCCTCCATCTGTAAGACACTATTACTGGCTGAAGACTAGTTTGTTCACAGTATGCATGACTGGTCAGCCAAAGAGAGAACCTCTGCCAACAGGTAAAAATGTAGGTGTAAGAGACTAGTGTCAGACAGCAGTCAGTGGCAAATAAAGAGGACCACAAACAGTTCCAGGAATGAAACATGGAACAATTGACTGGTTCAACCAACAGCAGCTTGTACCATATATTGAGAACTGGATGTCTTATGGAAAATGATGACAACAGTATAAACCACTGATATCAGCATACAAAAGGAATATAGGAGTTGCAGTGGAACCTTGAAAGAAAATAGTGGACCATTAATTATTGGAAAAATATCCTGTGGTTGGATAAGACCCACATTAATTATATTCTGCATAGAGAGGAGAAGTATAATATGTGTGAAACCTCATGAAGCATAGGACCCAAGATGAGTGGTACTTACAGTTCAAGCTAAAGTGTGATGATGGGATGGGAAGTCTGTGTCTTCTAGACCTTTTGCAAGATCAAGTAAATTCCAAAGCTTACTTGAGTATCATAGTTGATTAGATTCACCCTAGTGTGCTTGATGTGTATCACATGACCATAAATCCTTCCAGGGGTAATAATGCCACAATTAATGATGCTGAAATAGTCCAGGCTTTGTTCTTGGAGCATGATACTGACTTCAGACACCTTCCCTTAAAACTGTTTAACTGCCAGATCTGAATCCTACTGAACATCTTCATTGACATTTAGCCAGTTGAGAGCTTCACTGTTAGACAACCTCATCTTCTTTTGACATTAAGTACTGAGAGCTGTATTGTTGGATACTAAGACCAACAATTTCTTAAGACACAATCAGACCTCAGGTGGAGCTCATCCTTTGAGAATGTGTGATGTTAAAAGGAACAAGAAAGCCTAACTAGACATTGAGAGGTTCCCCAATAAAGAGTGGCCAATATGTGTATCACAAAGTACTTTACTCATTAGGACAGAAATATTAAACCAATATCATTATAGATTTGTTTTCAGGTGTTCAAGAACTATCTGCACTAGCCATCCCTAGTTATATACTGATAGTCTAGAGGGAAGGCAGAAAGTCAAAACCACCAACCAGCAACTCTTAGGCTACTTGTGCCTGACCAGATACTTAGATTTAACCATGACTCTTATAATGCACCCATAGACGTAAAGTGTAGAGCACTTTTTTTTTATTGCAGAAACAGGACGTGAACAATGAACTGCCAGATCCACAGACTGGCAAGCTAACCAACAGACTGCACTCAGCCCCAACAGTATAGAATCCTTTAAATCAGTACTGATGCTCATCATTGAATGATCATGCAACATCACAGAAAACATATTTCCACTTTGATAAAAAATATGTAAAACATAAGAGTAAAAGGATAAATTTGAAAAGAAGAATGAGGAGGGAAACCAATAAAATTGTTAGGGGTAAGAAATGATCATATTCTACAAATGGAGAAAAAAATTTACAAAACAGCAAATTCACCTTATAATACAAAGACAAAGGTTAATTTTTAAATGTTTTTAATCTTATTAGTACTGCAACATTGCAATGTGCTGATCTTGTTCTTATCCTCTGGTTGTGTTATTTTCATTAATACCAAAAAAAGATTACTCTCAATACTCCATTTTCAAGCCTTGGAGTATTTTTAACAAGTTAACTTCTCAGGAACAATGAGATTAAGATAAACATAAATATAAGAATGACTGAGTAAAACAAAATACACAAATCTTTATTTAAATATTTGAAACTGCTGCATACAAAACAGACCCAAATGGTTTAACATGACAAAGACATGAAAATGAAGTTACAGACCCAGTAATACACTGATAAGTTAGGATGATGAAACAAGAATATTACATACACAGAAGAAACTAGACTTACTGTGTCATCCAACTCAGAGGTGCTAGGTTCGTGCTAGCATGCAAGAAAGAGTATAACACATTGTGCCCATGTTTGTTTGTTTTAATAACACATACAGTAGTAACTCTTTAATTCTAAAAACTAAAAAGTTTATAAAAATTTCAAACTAATGAACTTTGTGATAACACAAGTACATTTTATAAGGAAAAAACTAAAACTTAATGGATATCAGAAAAATGGTGAGTTTTGTGCATGTAAATGTATTACAAATCAAGGAAAAAAAAAAAGGCTAAATGTCTGTTCTTGGTACTAAAACTACTAGAGAATTCATACCTGCATAACTTAACATGAAAAATGTTTTGCATATCTTGGAAATAAATAAATACAAAGCTAAACTTGCTCTAGAACTTCTGTATCAACTCCTGTTACTACATTCACCATAAGAAAGAAAAAAAATTACTATAAGTGCAGATAACTTAGAACATTCAAAGTTACTATCTGATAAAAATTTAATTTAAATTCAATACCAGATCATTTGGAAATATTAAGGATAATTTTATTTTGTTGATAAAAATTATTTCAAGAGATAGAGTAATATAATGAAATATTATTCTAAACAAAATCTACTAGCTTCCTAAAAATACATTACCATATTTGAAACATACAGCTATTCCAAAATTTTTCTCCTTTTATTATTAATATTTGTTTTGTCCTATCCAAAAGAATATCTTGGTCAATACAAACTTTCGAGAGATTTACCATATTTTACAGAGTTATACGTTCTTTGAAATGGAAGTCAAAAAAATCTAGAGTTAATATTTTAATTTTATTCATCCCTTGAACATAACAGAAAAATGATTACTTGTATATAACAAAAAATATGACTGAAAGTTCCTTTGGATGTGAATGTTATTAAAAAATAGTGAGCTTATTTAAATAAAGGAATATTCAATCTAGCAGAATATACCAGATCTATAATAGTAAAAAAAAACCCTCAAACTGTACTGTTTCATTTCAAGGAACTTTGCTTTTATGTTTAGATTGAAGTTTCAAATGTAGTAAAGCAAACTATTATATGATGGAATTCTCTATTCTGAAAACAGAATTTTTAATTTATAGCTTCAGTTGACATTGGACTTAATACAAAAACAGAAAACTTCCAAACTTGGTCAGCTATGTAATGTGTGTACAATCTTTCAAAAAGTTAGACCAATAAACTATGTACATATAAAAGTGTTCACTTTTTATGTTCTAATCATTAGAGGTTATCATTAATGACTTTATAATAGCTGCAGTTATGACTAAAAATTTAAAAACATAGTGTACAATGAAGTTAATTTAGAAATAATATAAAGAATACTATCAGACATTATTAAGATTCACATAAAAAACTAATAATCTCAAGTAATAAATTAAAAATTCATTACATGAAAATTTATAATAAGATTCTAAAAAGATATATTTCAGCTAACTGAAAAAACTAAAAAATAATGTAGACAGTTCAGACGAAGTAACTATGCTAACCATTACAATGCCTTCTATTTGATCACCACAAAACTTATTTTCATTTTTACCTTAAACAAATATTTATATTATTTCCTTAAGTAACAACTCTCTCTGTAAAAGAAACTTACATTGAAGTTCTAGAACCAATCACATATAAACAAAGCTTTTGGTCTTATAAGAAGTTGAAACTAACTTTGTGCATGTTCAGATACTAAAAATACAAACACAGTATGTACAGTAAACACCCTATTACCTAAAACACCAAGCTGAAAAACATAATGCAACAACCAGAAGATATGAAGATTTCCCACCAAATTTTAGGTAATTAAACAATAAAAACAAATTGAATATTCCTTTCTTTTACATAATAATAATAAATTAAGAATAAAGGTGTAACTTTTGAAGCATCTCATGATATTAAATTTCATAAAGTTCTAAACTAACATATAACTTACTCGTCCTCGTTCTACAAGGTTTGTAATCATCACAATGATGTAAACTCGCTGTTCCCAAATCATACGCCAGTAGTCATCAAATGTTGAAGGTAATGGTCCTTGAGTGCCAATGTAGGCTCGTGCTTTTCCATAACCCTAAATATAAATAGTGTGTGGACTACATTCCTATTACCTGTACATTTATTGCTTATCATTTACATACTGAAGCCTTAGCGATAGGCCTTCAAATGCACTGTCAATAGCTTACAGGTGTGTTTACAATAAAAACATGACATGTTGACACTTAGAAAAATGTGTTGAAAAGAGCAAACCTTAATAAATACTTGATATTCTACACACAGCTTGTATGAATAGAATTCCACAAAAACAATTTACATAATTGAAATAATTACAGACAAATAGAGGTTTATGTAATAAATAATAGCTTGAGAAATATAATTCAAAATAAAAGTTATGCCCCAATGTGTGTTTTTTTTTCCCTATATGACAAGTAGCATCTTAAGGAATATATTTTATAATAAAACTTCCTACTCCAGCTAATGGCAAATAAATATTATGGACAACATTAATACTAAAATGTTACACAAGATAAAACTAAATGATTGTATGATATGTAAAAATATAAAACTCACAGTAAAAGACAGTATTACAAACAAGAACAAAGGCCTTTTCAGAAAAAAGTTTTTTTGAATATTAATAGCTAGTTCTCTTAGACCTAAGCATAACTCATACATGGACCGTTAAGATGCAGTGTTTAGCACAATTTTCAGAGCTTGTTATTTTCAAAAATCTTTTCAAATTGCCTGAAGATACAAATCACTGATCAATTTACATTAGGTTTTGAAATTAATATAATCTATATCTTTCCTTTTCAGTTAAAGTTGACCCATCATTTTCAAAATAATAATATAAAAATAAAAAAACTAGCCTCATGTTACTTTTCCTAGCTTTTATTAAAGCAGATTTTGTACCACAGTGTTTCAACTAAATAAAAACTTAAAATAAACTTGATGTTTTGTCTATATTGTTCAATATAACAGGAGATATGAAATTAAAACTTACATCTATGTAGTTGGCATTAATATAATCAGAAAACCTCTTCTGTACAGGCAAAGGTTTTAATATAACACGACTGTGGTCATAAGCAACAATGTTAACATATCTGTTTTTGTTCTTGTTTTCAACCATCTGGGAATGTTGAAAGGACAAATCAAGGTCAGTAGCTTGTTGGATGGCCTGAAATAATGATAAGAGACTGTTTCAAGTTTGTAGCTTGAACAAAACTAAAGACAATACTAGTAACAGTTATCTGGTAATCTAATGAACATTTCTAGTGACATTTATCTCAAACCTTAATGAATATTACTAGAGCGAGTTATCTCATATTTTACTGAACATTCCTAGTGACAGCAAGCTGATAACCTTGTGACAGTTTACCCAGTAATGTACAAAATATTCTTAGAAACAGTTACCTGATAACTTACCAAGCATTCGAGGTAACAATTACCTCTGAACGTACTCAACATTCCTAGTTAAAGTTACCTGATAATCTAACAAGCATTCCAAGTAAGAATTACCTCTAAACTTACTCAACATTCTTAATGACAGAAAGCTAGTATCCAACTGAGCACCCCTAGTGACAGTTTACCTGGTAACGTACTGAACATTCCTAGTAACAGTTACCTGATAACTTACCAAGCATTCCAAGTAAGAATTACCTCTGAACTTATTCAACATTCTTAATGACAGAAAGCTAGTATCCTACTGAGCATCCCTAGTGACAGTTTACCTGGTAACGTATTGAACATTCCTAGTTGAAGTTACCTGATAATCTAAGAAGCATTCCAAGTAAGAATCATCTCAGAACCTACTGAGTATCCCTAGTGACAGTTTACCTTATAACATACTTAACATTCCTACTGATAATAACTTTGTAACCTACTATTCCTAGTAACAATAACCTAGTGCCCTAATGAACATTCCTACTAACAAGTACACGGTATCCTACTTAATGCCCCACAGTGGCTCAGCAGTTGATGTGAAGTACAGGCACTAATAATATCATGGACTACACCAACAACAGCAGTATTTGATTCTGATAAGAAGAAACAATCTAGAAAATATCAGCATAACTGGTTGAATCGTTATCCTTAGCTAAAGTATGGTGATAAAGACTGAAAAAAATTTTTTTTTGAGAGAGAAACAACAATGTGCTTCACAAGTTTGGAATTCATCAACTAAGATATCATGACAAATGAGGGAAACAACAATGTGCCTCACAAGTTTGGAATTCATCAACTAAGATACCACGACAAATGAGAGAAACAACAATGCGCTTCACAAGTTTGGAATTCATCAACTAAGATATCATGACAAATGAGAGAAACAACAATGCACTTCACAAGTTTGGAATTCATGAATTAAGATATCATGACAAATGAGAGAAACAACAATGTGCTTCACAAGTTTGGAATTCATCAACTAAGATATCATGACAAATTATTTGTCATAAAATCAATAAGTCTGGAAGAATATTGGTGCTGTTTCAGTTCAGTTTAACAATCAATTCCAGAAGACATGGCTAGTGTCTTGTCCCTTTAATAATAATAGTATTGCTTTGTAACCAACAAGACATTGCCCTAAGAAGGTATCCGACTGACAGAGAACTAGACTAACGAAAATATGTTAGAAATAAAAGTAACTTACCAAAATAATGGTAATTTTAGAGCTCTATTATGAAATAGATTTGATGCTGGTTATTCTATGCATGAAAATAATTTAAAAACGGCTCCAAAAAGTGCTACTATGATGTGTTTATAGAAGTACTCTTTTGTGTTAATCACATTCTAAACACTACACTCTACAAATCTTCTGATATTCAATACATGAGATAATTTTCCTGTGATATCTGATGTGTGCACAGTTTCTGAAAGATTCAAAAATATTCAGGGGAAACAAAGGCAAAATGACTGAAACCACTCTGTGAAACCTGGTGGATAGAATAAAATGAATATATCTTCATCTTTCATCAGATATTCTACACTGTCGTATTATTCTTAGAAGCTTTTCAATCACACAATAAGGTAGATGATTTTCTCTTCTTAGTAAAACTAACAGAATTGATTGTTTAAATGGATGTATTATTTTAGTTTTCTCTATTGCCATTATCTTGTAATATGCAACTTCAAGTTATTGATATTATTCAGTCACATAGAAAGAAGTAAACAAGATCCTCAAACAGCAAAGAAAAGTTTGGTAAGATCTATGAAAATGTGACTAGATCTGCAAATGCATGTCACTCTATTGTCTATATATCATTTTTAGACTACCTTATAACAGAACTGAGAGCTACACCACACCATAAGTAGACTTACAATTTGTGCCTACATTTTCAGGAAAATCTACCACTGGTGTATTTGTGTTTCCTTTGAAAGGAGAATTCAGCCTTTGGAAACACTGGTGGAAAGAGCTGTGTGGTACATGCAATCCCAAAAAAATTATTGAAACATTAACTTCAGCAACTGGAGTCTTTTATCTTAACATTAGAGCTCATTTGAAGCTGTTGATGTCCTTCCTGTGGCAATGTATTCAGCAGAGAAATTATTTTCAACATTAAGAAACCTACCAAAGGTCAATCATGAGTCAGTCACATCTGAATGGTCTCATTGTTGTTGTTTATTCATCCATAAGTCCCCATTTTAACTGATGATGGCACTGACATGTATGTTACGAAGCATCAATACTATTTACAACTTCAGAAAATCCCTATTTAACCATTTAACACTTCCAACATTAAATATCTTCTTGCATGATAGTTCTTTACATAAAAATAAGTGACTGGTGATAAGAAGCAATTGTATTTTATAAAGTATATTACTTGATATTAACATTTATGTGCATCTGAAATCTTAGTTGCACCTAAAAAATATAAATTTAGTTGAAAAATTGTATGAAAAAAATCCATTACTTCAATATATTTCCTACAACATCAAGAAAGAGAGTTACATTTCATATACCCCTTTTTGGCCCTTCTTATCCAACCATTTTGAATCCAACTCTTACTAATGATGATACAGAACTAGTATCTGCAAGAAAAGTATTTGTATAAAATTGAAGATACTGCTGGTGACAAGTACCTGGAAACTTTAAAAATAAGTGTTTAAACAAATTGTTGCAGATAACTTTTATATGTAGTGTTTTCAGTTTAATACACTGTTTAATGTTAAAAGTATCATATAATTGACATCAGCAATATATTCACAGTGTATTAAACTGAAAACACTACATATAAAAGTTATCTGCAACAATACTGAATGAAATTGATGACACTACAGCTGACATTTACACAGAACTCTCCAAATTAAAAACTATAGATGGCAGTTACCTGATACTCTCCAGAAAACCCATGATCACCATCAGCATGTAATTTGGCTACATGGTCTGCAAACTGATGGACTGGGATGGAAGCATACTCAGGATCTTCTGTAGAGGTACATCATAAAGATATTTTAATGAAACCTCATTTTTTTAATGCGAGTAATCACAGCATTTTTTGATTCTAAACAAAATCCTAAAATAAAAATTTGTGAAAATACAAACAATTTGAATGAGACAGATAAGTTTATTTATTTTATTTTTTAAACTTTTATGTTATTATAGCGACAACCTAGCCTACCCTTTAAAACTACTTCTGTACTTTGGTCCTACTCGATAATTTTCTCTACATCTTACTTTGTCACAGCCCTCACCACTGTCTGGTCCTAGTTAATAGCCCTTGCAAACAAGCTAAGTCCTGTCTGACTTAAACAACCTATCTCCTTGTCCTTATATATTAAGCTAAGCTTATCATTCAGCTTTCATTATCTACTTATAATCTCATCACTACAATCTGTCAATATCCCGGATAGAATTAAGTTATTATGGCCCTTCCCTTTAACCCTATGTGCATGGGTGAGAGTTAAGGTGTACATGCCATGCCCTTTTTCAGAGTGCCATACAACATGATATTATGTATTTGATGTCAGAATTATCTACATTGCTGATTTAGCAATAAATACCACATTCAACATACAAGGATAATGAAAAAACTGTAGACACATATATTGTAAGTTCTAAAAGTTATGCAGGTGTAATATTCAAACTGCACAATGGACACAAATATTTTTAATTCTTCCCACAAACATCACCTAGCACTACAATTTGTCAGAGTCTGAGTCAGACAGATATTGTGAATTCAGAGACATGTCTTGAGTACAAATACTTTCATAATACATTTGATTTTTTATGTACAATAGACTTGTACTGTTTTCTAAAAGATCTGAAATCTGTTATTTAATAGAACCTGCTTAATACAATTAAGTCCAATTCTTCTAGCCTAAACAGTACTGTTTCAAACTTCCTTAAAGTCATTATTAGCTACTTTGTCCCTTACATGTAAAAGCTTATGTTTCTATTTAATTCCTGCTGCCAATTCCCACAGTTTACACTTACTTGTATGTATCTCCTATACTCTATCTAAGATAGCCTCCAATTTCCCCTCCAACCCATAAATTCAACAAACAAATTGTACTTCTTTAATGCACTCAGAACTGGTGGCTTAAAGTGCACATATCACATCCACCTTACAGAGTTATATTAAAAACTTAAATAAACCTGGGATCAAAGTTCGACTGTAAACAACAACAACAAAAGAAAAATGAAAAAATCAATTAGCTTAGGCTGCAAAATAAGTAGTGTGTAAAGGTCTGTCACAATGTGCCGACATTGTAGAATGAAAATAAAGGTAATTTATATTTTATATTTTTGTGGTGGGTATGAGACTGATCAAATGGACCAAATTTGTATAGTGTTAGGGAAGAGAAAATAACATAAAATAACAGACTCTGACTACATAAACCTACACAATAAATCTTATTTTCTATGAACAAAATACCTGCTTGTTTGTTAATTTCCATTAGAATTTCCTTCCGAGGAACTTCAGCGATACAAGTCCCTTCTTAATTAAGCCAGTTTATTCTTTCTTGATACAAACTTTTAGTACACAGTAATTCTACAGTCAGTATGTTTTTCGTCACTTTAAACTTAACAACTTTTATAACATGCTCTAAATCACAGCGATTCACAATCTCGATAACTTTGCTCTCTACAAGTGCAAAACACACTAGCCCGAAACTCACCGTGACTACTGTTCACTCTATCATACATTCAATCCCCAGGCTTTCTCTGCCAGGCTTATATATTTACAAAGAGGCATCTCTCGATCACACTCGAGCTTCCCTGAAAATTTGAGAAACTCGGTCATGCATGCTCCCAGCATCACGTGACTTCCGCTGTCGTAACACTGCCCCT
>NW_013666699.1:353430-354554 GCF_000517525.1 Limulus polyphemus
TGCTTGAATACTTCTTCTAGCCAGGATACTTCCTCATCAAATGTTGTTGCAAACACAATGACATAATCCAGGTACACCAGGGCTATCCTCCATTGTAGGCTTTCCAGTACTCTTTCCATCAGCCTCTCAAATGTTTCTGGAGCATTGCTAAGCCTGAATGGCATCACACAGTATTGCCAGAGACCTTGGCCATAACTAAATGCAGTCTTAGGTTTATCTCCTTCAGCCATTTTCACTTGATGGAAACCTGACTTTAAGTCAAGAGTTGAAAACCACCTGGCTCCACTTAGGGCATTAAGAGTATCATCAATTCTTGGCAGTGGGTACAAGTCTTTTTCGGTTATACTGTTAAGAGCCCTGAAGTCCACACAGCAATGTTGGTTCCCATCCTTCTTCTGGACTAACATGATGGAAGCTGACCAGGGATTATCTTATTTATCAACTACCCCTCCTTTAATTAGGCCATTCAGGACCTTCTCCATCTCTTGTCACTTTGCCAGAGCTATTCTCTTTGGAGGGATCTTTATTGGATGGTGATTGCTTGTGTTTATTCTGTGCTCTACAAGGTCTGTGTAGCCAAGGTCATGATCTCCTGTTGAAAAGACGTCTGCATAATTCGCCAAAAGTTCCCTAACCTGAAGAGCCTGTAATGATGACAAATGGACTATGCTCTTCTTATAGAGGTCAGTTAAATGTTCTGGGAGAGGATGTTCTTTCTTTATGGTTGTATTTCTTGCCTTAACATTGATTAGCTCTACCTCCTAGTACACACCCAACAATGCCCCTTCCTTAAGTGTCTGCTCACATTTAGAGAAATTAGCCACTGTTATGGGTATTACTTGATGACCTGCCACAAGTGACCTTCACATCTGCTGGCCTGGATGAGTCTTCCACTGCTTCCACAAGCATCGGGCTTCTTTGGGGATGTTCTTTTATTCTACCCCAAATTATCTTCTCTGACATAGGGGGTATTGTAGTTGATTTAAGTGCTGTGACATGCAAATCAACAGATGCAGCAACACTTACTGGAATTTGTCCTTTGTTGTTCCCAATCGTCATTTTATTGAAGTTAACTACACACTTCCTCGGTAGTAAGTAGTCCAACCCTAATATGCATTGGTCTT
>NW_013666700.1:0-877 GCF_000517525.1 Limulus polyphemus
TACTTGGACAGTTGTTAGCAGACGACTATAGAGCACTGGTGTCGCCTCTAGAACTCAGGTACGGAACCCAAAATCAGTCAGAAATCTACAGGGCTAGGTTCAGGACGAGAGTCCGTGCTAAAGGGGAGAGCCTGCAAGAGCTGGCACAGGACTTGGAAAGCATGGCACACAAGGCCTACCCAACTGCACCACCCGATCTCCTCAAGTTGTTGCTGAGGGATCAGTTCGTAGATGCCTTGGACAGTCCACAATTTAAGATACAAGTGAAGCAAGCACACCCCTCTACCATGCAGGATGCAATGGCCAGAGCTCTCGAATTTGAATCCTACGTTAAGTCCAGCACAGAGGTATCGAGGTTGGTACAGTCATCTGTATTCAAGACCAGAAAAGGTCAGCTTTCAGAGAAGTTTGAGGGACTTTGCTGGCACTGTAACAAACCTGGGCACAAGAGAGCTCAATGCTGGAAACTTCAGCACAGGGGAGATGATACAGCAGGAAAGGCTGCTACCCAGAAAGGTTGCTGTAACTGTGGAAAGCACGGACATATGAGGAGCCAGTGTAAGAAAAATACCACCAATAAGTTAGCTTCGGGAAACCAGTAGTGGTTGGTGCCAAGGGACGCCCACCAGCCTCCATCGTGAAAGTCCCAACAGCTAAGTGCAAGCACACATAGTATCTACGTGACAGGGAAGCTGGATGGCCAAAGGTGCAACTTTGTCATAGATTCTGCGTCTCAGCAGACCCTTGTGAGCATCAAGGTGCTGGATAGCAAAGGAGTACCAGAAGCTGTACAGGAGCTCTGTGGCGTGACAGGACGTTCTGCATGGTTGTGGGGACCAGTGTGGGTAACTATAGAGCTGATGGCCATGAAAAACAG
>NW_013666700.1:1375-4283 GCF_000517525.1 Limulus polyphemus
AGCTTTGTACCAGGATACAAGGTATGGTTGTATAATCCCAGGAAGACCAAAGGGAAGTCTCCTAAGTTGTCTTCTCATGGGAAGGCCCATATGACAAAGTGGATCGTCTCTCAGACGTGACTTTCCGGGTAAAATGTGATCGGCGAGGTAAGCCAAAAGTGGTGCATGCCAACAGGCTTTGGCATTATCACGGTCCAGGACATTTCAGTTGGGACGAAGTGGACAACAGAACAAATGACGCTGCTGAAGACGTGCCACCGTCGAAGAAGAAACTCTACTCAGTTTTGAGAAGGGAAACGGTGAAGCTCTTGATGAAGTTGCTACCACTGATGTGACTGTTATCGATGATAGAGCATTTCCTGATGAAGCAGATGCACCCCACGTGAAGCAGAAGTCAACGAGACGGAGACCAGTACGGAAGAAGATACGTCCCGTAAAATTAAGGGACTTTGTTGAATTGTAATTTTGTGTTTGTAATTCTGTACATTTAATTAAGTTATTGTTAATTGTTATTGGTTTAATACAAGTGGCTATTGTTCAGGACGAACAATACTAAGGAGGGGGCAGTGTTGCATCAGCGAGGTCACGTGACTAGTATCACGCCACGTCCTTCTCGAACCTTCGTGAATTATCGGGAGACTACTAGATTGAGGGTAGTCTGATATATATAAGATGGTCACAACGTGACGGAACAAGGAGTAATTGAACTGTAGTCAGAAAATGAGTAATTGAATGTATGCGGACAAAATATTGTTGGCCACGCAAGACGTGAATTATAGTGTTTGTTATAGAGCGACTGTTGAAATTAAGTGTATCGTAAAGTTGTATTCGGAAAGAATAAACCAGTTTTATTTAAGAAAGGACTTGTGTCGCTAAAGTTTCGTCGGAACGAATTTACGGAAAAGTAACTAACGACTGGAGGCGTAATAGTTCCTTAATTAAAAGTTAAGTTTATAAACGTAAACAAAGGAAAAAAAGTAATTGTATGGGCAAAATATTTTTCAAGTAGTCTAAACCAGGGGTAAATTAACGGAAATAGCGTGTATATATAACTCTTTATAACATGACAGATATATCTAAAATAAGAATAAATATAGGTTTCAGTAAAATGTTCATAGTCACAAATAACGCATTAATTGTAATGTGAGCTCATCGAATATTTATGTATTTTCTGACTTGATAAGTGTATAAAAAGTGAGGTTTCGCCTTTTTTAAATGAATTAACCATTGGAGATTTTACATTTTTTGAAATATAATTTTTAGTCTATCTTCGCCTCCCAGCAGACCTGACAAGCCCCATAATTAGCCTAAAGGCATCGTCGACGCTGGATATAGAAAAAGTAGTTCTATCTTAGAATTATGCTGTCGTTGCTTGACCTGCTCGGGAATAAGAGGATTAACTTGCTGGTTTGTTCACCTCTGTGTATGATATAAAAAATAAATAATCAGTGTATAAAAGTTATAATAATATTGTCTTGTCAACCATTACTCCAAAAATCTGATTGATAAATGATTTACATAAAACTGATTAATGATTATAATTCTTTTAGTAGTTCATATCATAATAATCGTTGTTCATGAAAACTGATGATATAAATAGTGCCTAGAATATTAATTTGTCTGTCGTGTCCCAGCTGGCGGAAGAACCCTGGTATTGGGTGAAAAGCCTTGTCGGAACTGGATATGGAAGATGTGGTGTGGTTAAAATTATATTCTTCTATATTTTTGCTCATGAGTCTATCATCAATAACCCCCTATTATTTATTGTGTATTGATTTGCAAATTTAGTATAAAAAGCGTTATTGTTTACTTATCAGTTTGCCTAGTGGTTTCTTTATGTGATAACTAAAATGTATTACCTGTGCTTTAAATGGTAATAAGTATAATAAACATTACTCATAATGAAACTTCAAACTACACTGATAAATGCTCATGCACTGTGCTTAACTTCCCCACACAGAAAAAACACCCTTATTTGAAATAATATGTTTAAAATATAAATCAGTTGATTTTCTGAAATTTTAAGTTTAATAAATATATTTCACCCGTCCTTTAAATAAAGTGAATAATAATAATGTATTAAGCATTTTCTAAACATCCGACACCTATCATTAAAATATTATAAATCAATAAAAATGTAATCGTCTGTCTCTTTTTCGTTCTAGACCTGTAGACTAATTACACCAGACGATCAAGACTTGAGAAGGAAGTTCTTAATTTCTAAGTTAGAATCTAAGATTTGTTACTTGTTTTCCTCTCAGCACCCAAAAATATACAAATAAGACTCATTTAATAAGAATGTCGCGTAAAGGACAAAAGAAAAATACGAAAGAAAAAGAAAATACGAATGTAAACAACTCAGATAAAAATGAGTTCTGCACTGAATCGCCCTTAATTGGAGAACTGAGTCCACTAAGGTTAGGACTAGACTTGGATCATAATGGAAATTCTACTAGTACTAGAACAACAAACGGTCCACAAAATAATGGGCCAGTAAAACGTCATGCCATTAGTGTGGATCCAGATGATTCAGGAATTGGAAATCCAGCAGATTTTACTGGCGATCTCTCAAAACTTTTAGAATGTTTTGGTGTAGACATTAACAAAAGTCTCGTAGCGAAGCGCAGAAGACTCGAACAGTACACACAGGTAATTAAGCAGCATTTGCCTAACTTTAGGCCTAAATTAACGCTAGACAAAGATAGAAATGACTGCTCAAAGTTAATTCGCGGCATTCTGATTATTCTAATTAGTAATTTTTTTAGTATACTAGTATTTTAATGTTTTATACGTAAGCTTAAGCTGAGTTAGTAGACCTGAGCACTGACCTATTACTATATAATAATACTACTAATAGTATTAGTATTGAACTTCAAAGTCTTCCGTATTGGGACCGAAAACTTGTATG
>NW_013666700.1:5261-26268 GCF_000517525.1 Limulus polyphemus
TTTTTGTCTTTCGTGGGGATGCCTTCCCGAAAGGTCTTATCATCTGTGGAGTCCTCAGCGGGTCTGATGTTTTCCTGTTGGTAGGAGAACTATTCATTAGCACGTCTTCACTAGTAGATGATGTCTCCAAGTTTGCTGTTGATACTTCATTTGGCAAGGGGCGATCTGTTACGTCGCTGGGTAGAAAATCATCATCTGAAAAAATGTGACAGTCGAAAGGATATATGCTGGAAACTTGAAAACCTTTCTTGATATTTTCTGGAGTAAGCACTCGTGTAAGGCTTTGATTTACTAAGGTTGGTATGTCATAAATGCACATTGTTTTTCCAGGATTGTTCTTTAGCCAACCGTCAGCTGCTGCGTTATAATACTTCTTGAAAGGCCCGTATATACTTCTATCCAGGGGCTGTAATCTGTGCGAATAGTGAGGCAGGAACGAGAGAAGATTTATACCATTTTCCACACAAAAATTGATACAATCTAAGCTGCTATGTGACTCATGGTTATCAAGGAGAAGAACAATAGGATGATCTTTAGAACATTTGACTGTCTTCACAAAATGTTCCATGAATTTTAGAAAATTATATTCGGTCATCCAACCTGAAGGATATGCTCCACCGATACATCCAGCTGGTCCCCGGTTTAGGAAGTGATCTTTGAAATGGACGCGTGGGAAAATAAACATACAAGGAACACTGTTTCCTAATGCATTGACTGCAGTAAGAATTGTCACAAGTGTAGTGTACCTCTTTCACCTGAGGTTATCGCCCCCACTTGCTTTACACCTTTTTTGGCTACTATATGGACCGGTTTCTGAACGGTGGTTTCCCCCGTCTCATCTAAATTATAGATATCTGATGGACTGAAATTAAACTTCTCCTGCAAACGTGACAAATTGTCAAAAAACATATCTACATTTCTTTTGTTAAAACTTGTCGCCCTGCTGAAACTCGTTGCTTCTGGCGTTCTTATTGATAATGATCCATTACGTTTCATAAATTTGGTAAACCAGTCTGGCCAGCCATTCCTGTTGCTGCCCAAGTCAAGGGAGCTGTTATTTTATTTTCGTTTGCAAATTGGTAGGCTAATTGTCCGATATCTTTTGGAGAAAGTCCATAAAAATTTTTGGATGCCTTGATTATGTAATCTGCCAATAACTTTTCTTGAGTTTCTGTGAACACTTGCCGGGGTGTTAAGTATCCAGCTTTTAGATCAGTTTTTTTCCCATTTGGTTCTGCATTCCGTTTTTGCTTTTTCTTGACAAATTTTTGTAGCGTTATGAAATTTACCTGAAAGTATAGATATTAAATATTCTAGATTGTTTTATATCTATGAATGCACTATAATAGGCCTATATGTAGGCTAAATGGGCAGGACACAATTTGTTAGCGAGTGGCTGTCTGAACAGTACAGTGGTAATGCGCTGGACTCCCGACCGAGATGCACACACATGTTAAATAGGCTATATTAAAAATCGCAATTTTGATTTTATAATATTGAGTTATCTGTACAGAAATATTTATAAACATTTTTTGTTGATATTTTAATTATAATAGGCCTATATATCATGATAGTTTTGTTTACTGCTTTTTGTAAGATAATAACAAACCTGAGCACGAACAATACCTTTAAATTAAATTATTAATCTGTAATTAATCATACTTACATTAAAATCAGAAGCAGTTTTTCTTAATGACTCATTATGATTAATAACTCTATCAGCCGCCTGCTCAAACACCTTTGTTGACACAGTTCCTCTATCAGTCTTTCTAATATATGTGCGAACCATTATTGCAATTGATCTGTAAAAAAAATGTAATTCGTTAATATTTCATGTGCATTACACCTTTTTGATGAACTTTGGGGCATATTGTTACATGCTGTAACAACATGCCCCATATCGACATGGGGTATAACAATGTCTCCATACTAATTCATCGTCAAACAACATAACTCATTGTTATCGTATTAACTATCGAAGTCTACAACTAATAAGAACAGTATCAAAACACAGTATATAAAGAGTAAATAGATATTTCCTAGACTTTTTTTTTAGTTTAGGAATGCAAAAACAGAAAATGTACACACCTTTTTTATTTCGTTAGTGATCTTATTCATGCCGCCATTAAAACCAAGCTTGCGCAACACGTGTTCGATGGTCCGTGAACTATCGCCGTCTATTAATCTCAACAAGAGCTAGAGGCACTGTATCAACTAGCCCCGGTCTCCCCCACTGC
Source organism: Limulus polyphemus (assembly GCF_000517525.1). Lineage (NCBI taxonomy): Eukaryota > Metazoa > Arthropoda > Merostomata > Xiphosura > Limulidae > Limulus > Limulus polyphemus. The sequence continues at coordinate 7,499 of NW_013666700.1, forward strand.
AGTGAGCTTGATTACCCGAACATTAGCTATAGATAGACAAATAGACTTTTAAACTTCCTTTAACTAAAAAGTACATGTAACAACACCCTCTAATACAGAGATGATTACATGAATTCAAAATACCTTTTAACATTGAAAAACATGACATAAATTAAATAAACAATTTAACAGTGATAGCACTGATACACAAATTATCCATTAAAAGCAGTTTTTCACATAAAATGAGACCCTTGAATGACAAAAGCAACATTACGTGAAATAAAACCGTTTAATACAATGAAAACACATGTGAATATACCCTTTATCATTGAAATAACCTGAACATAAGACAAAAGATAAGCCTTTTAAAGCCTTAAAATAAAAGTAAAATACTATCATAGATAAATACGTACATACAGCATGGCCATAATACACTATAAGCTATGGATACACAAATGAACGTAAAGCCCTTAAATCTTAATCTTAACCCAAACATGATAAATTATTACATATATAGACAATACAATGAAAACCTTAATCCTAAACATAAATACTAAAATAAATAAAAAATGTAAACGTAAATATACAGATTATACAAAATACACTACACGCACACATTTATATATATATACAAAACATTCCCCATAATGTACAATTTAAGGGAAGGGCGATAGAGCTACTTACCTAAAGAAGCCCTAACAGCAAATTCTCCAACACAGTCATGAACTTGTGATGTGGTATGGTGTTCTGGCAGATGTTCCTGGTTCTTACATGAGCATTCTGAGTTTCCACAAATCCTCTCGAAGTTGATGCACCTCTTGAAAAACTCCAACTACATTGGCAACTCTTTGCAGTTCAGCAAACGATCTTCATTGCTGTTATAAAGCTCCCAGGTCTTTGTCCACCTGATTGCTTGATCCTGATAGTAGCACTTTTGTACTGTGATCTGCTGCAGCATGAGTTGCTATTTAATCTGTCTGGAGCTTTGTTCAGAGCGCCATTTTCTCAATTGTTGCCTTTGGATGGACTACCACTGATGGTGTTGAAGATTTCTACACCGTGGTGTTCATGGTGAAGGTTGCCACCACAGCTAGTGGTTCTACTGCCAGTGATGCCACAGTAGCAGCTACCACTTGGGGGTAATTTCCCCTGGCGTCACTGTCAAAGGAGCTGGATTCATGAAAGGTTCCTGCTTGATTGACCATTGGTATTTAAGCTGCAAGAAGGTCCTGTTGGGATACATTATATGATGGTCCTGCCATAGATGAGCACACATTACATTTCTTTTGTTGAACCATCAGGGTCCATTCCCATTAGTAAAGAAATGGAAAGGAGTAAGACTGTCCACACTACCAACTGATAGATACAGGTCAAACATTACACAAGTGCTGACCTGATATTTCCGACTGTGGAAATTCATTGGCACCTATGTCTCTTCTCCCATGTGACTTTCTTGAGCCTCAAGTTCAGCACGGATGTGAATAACTACACTTCACTTTAAAATGTTACATATCACTTCTAGGACGTTCTGATTGGGCTCACACTAAGTAGAGTTAATAATATATTCAAAAAACTGTGCTCTTTGGAAATATTTCAATCTGTATTATCGAGATTATTTTACATAAGAAATAAAATATTGGGTGCTCCGAGGTCAAACTTCTTATTTTTAGTCATACTGTTTATAAAGTTTTACTTTTCACAGATAATTTCATGTCACTCTTACATTTCAGTTATCTCTGACTTAAATGTTACGAGACGAAACTCGCAAAACACAGTTTCCCTACAAATATAGCGTGAGCCTATGTGTTACTCTCATATATATTCTTCTAAAATCCACAACCTGTGAAGTGTTTAATGTAAAAACTGAAACATTCTTGTTCCTGCGTTAATGACACCGCCAAGTTTGCTGTTTCTTCAAATAATGCCTTGCAGGCCAGTAACCACAGTTAGATTCGTGCCTCAAAACCTTAAAATCCCGATCAAATTCCTATATTCTCGTTAAAAGGTGCCCTCTGGTTGTGTTCTCAGTGATTGATATATTTTGTGTTGGACGACACTTATGAATGACTTTGTGTAAAGTTTCATATATGTATGCAAAACCTTATGCACATACATGTTTCTGTTAACTAGTAAATAATGGTCAGAGATTATTGCAAAAGCAGAGAGAGAGAAGCCACTGATCATTATGACATAGGTAATATCAATCTTTTTTTCTGATTCGCGGGTCAATATGTGAACAGAGATAATCGCAAAATATTATGCAACATAGGATTAATGTGCTAACATTTCAGAAAACTTAAATTAAGACACATTTTTACAGTAAAGTATGGATAAAAAAAGTGCCTATTTTATGAAATCCATTTTTGGGTAGATTTTGAAATACCGCGGATGACATTTTACTTTTAGCTTTTAAGTACCATGCTCAAACTAGTAGAAACTATACAACACATGCAAAACAAATGCTTCAGAAATAAATGTAGATTGAAAACAAATTACACAAGTTCCTTGCCTTTTTTAATTAGTTCTGAGTTCAAAAAGACGCATCACACAGTTAGGTTCCCACACACAGTTCACTCTACACGCATTCAGATAAAGTAATAATTTACTGGCAAAAAAGAGTCATGACACTCAGCCGTTCCTCAGTGGGTGGCTATCACCAAATGACTGTAAAGAGTTTGTTTAAATGAAATTGTAAGACCAATTACGGTAAAGTTAATGATACTCACGATAAATGTATGCTGACAACAAAGCTATTTATGGAAACAATGACTGTTATATTAATAAAATAATCGAAATATATTGGAAAAAAATTTCCACGTGCAGTTTTTTTCTCCATTAATATGTATATGCTCATCAGTTTATTAAAAGTGAAAAGGTCTTAGGCAATGACCGTTTTGTTTTGTGTGATGACCAGTAAAACAGTTAGTAATTAGTCACTTTGATATGCATCCCCTTGCTGTATGTAAAGGAGCACCCCTTCTAGTTCTGGGTTTCTCAGTTGCTCTTCCCAGAGTTTCAACATCTGTTCACATGTAAAGTTACCTACTAGACGACTCTACATCAGGAAAGTACAAATATCATTTTTCTCAACTTGGCATCCTGGAATAGGACATTCAACAAATGGACATAGACATGAGGCAAGACAGTTCATCTGCTTTCTGCATTGTACTCCCATATCATACTTCTGCAGCTTTGTCATCCAATGTGCGATAATCTCTTTTAGATTTTTAAAGTTTACGAACCATTTAAGTATTGTATGATCCACCTCGAGGATGAACTTTCTTATTACAAGTCGAGTTGGTTGTACTTCATGAATATTACATCTGGAAACAGTTCTTTCTTCGTATTGGCATTCAGGAGTGATGAGCATATGGCTTGTGCACATGATCACTTGTTCATTACCGTCTTGAAACTGTAACAGCACTGGTTTAACTCTGCTATCAGTGACATCATTATGCAATAGAAGCTCACAAACCTGACATGAATACACCAGGTACACATACTAAAGCATGTTTCTAGGAGAAGATACATGCCCACACTCCCCAGTCCACTAAAAGATGCCTCAGCTTTATTGAGAATGAAAGTTGATGTAGTAATTATGGAAAAATTAACTGATAATGTGATGTAAACCCAAGAAAACTTCAAACTTTTCGTCTCATCATGGGTTGGGGCCAGTCTCAAACTACTGTAATATTTTTAGGGTCAATCAAGACACCTTCTCTACCCACTATATTACCAAGACATTCAATTGATATATGCATTAGCACACACTTCCCGGGTTTTAACTTATCCACTGTAACAGGAACACATATACGAGGCATTTTTCAATTACACCCTTTAAGTGTAAGCTCCATTAACTTTTAAAAATAGTAAGAGTCTTGCATAGATCAAAGGACATAATTCAGAAATCAGACAAACCATCCAGTGTGCTGAAAGCAATTTTAGTTCTGCTCTCGTCATACAGGTTGACTAGGCAGTAGATGGAGACCAGCTCTAGAATATTAAACCATTGGATAACTTCCAGCACGTCCAGATATTTGTCTATTCCTTGGTAATGGAAAGACATCAATGCGAGTCATAGCATCCATCTGAAAGAGACCAATGCAAAAACTTGACAATCACTACTGGAGCGAATCACATACTCTAAGAAGATTGTAATTCCATCTGATAACATCCAGCACTAGTTATATCCCCAGGGAAGCCAGCAAGGCAGTTGTTTAAAAGGACTCGCATGGTCTGTTTCTATGTTGTTGCGAGTGATTGTTGATCTTTCCAATCAGCTGCAGGGCCCAATAAATACATATTTAGTCGGCAGGTTACAGAGACACTGGCATTGAGTTGAATCTAGAATGTTCCCTCAGTCAACAACTAGCAAGCTCAGGCTGGGAGCAGAGTATTTGTTTTTGTGTCTATTGTAACTACAGAGCAGCATTGGGACTTTGTCCCCTAATGGATATATTACAGTCTGTGCTACTTCTGCCTGCTTTCCAGACAGGATACTGGGTGTTTCATGCATTGGTTCGAAAGCCACAGCACATGGCATCACTTGATCTGGTCCTAGTAACGGCCCACTGGGCATAGATGTACTGCAGAAGCTCTCTGCCAACTGCGCCTATGCAACAGGTGAATTTAGTTTCGGTACTACTGTTCCCTCTGCCAGGTAAATATGTTTAATTTTATCTACGGTCATTCTACCTTTAATTATAAAATAGTGTAGGTTTGAATCTTTGGCTTAGGCCTACGTGATTCATTAAGTTCTGTATGTAAAGACAGATGACACTGCTACAACTACTCCTATCTTATAATTGTGAGGCTGTTGTTTATCTTCTGTCTTTTGTTTAGATCAATTTTAGCAAATATTAATAGTTTATAGACTGTGTCAAAACAAAATGAAATCATTTAGTTGTAACTACCAAAAGGGGAGGAATATAGACAAGATTTTTCATCAGATAATTAATGAAGGACTGATTGTTCTGGTAATTTGATTTTTGGTTAGTGTACAAAACAGAAACAGACCCTGTTGTTTTTTGAGAGGTTGTATAGGTACTGTCTTTGTTTATAAGAAACATTTATATATATATATGATACAAAATTATAATCAATGTATATGAAGGTATATTAGTTGGTAAAATACACTGTATGATAATTAACTGAAACAACTTCCTTTTAACGATGAAACCAATATATCAGTTTATTTCTTTTATGAACCAAGTTAAATTTTAATGATACTTCACTAAAAAGCAAAAGGATGCTAACAGTGTTACCTCTACTAAGCAAAAGCAGTAGCTTTGTATATAGTGGTTGAAAATAGTATGCATTGTTAAAATTTATGAAAACTTGAAATTTCGTTTCATAAGACATATACATATATATATGTGTGTGTAAAAGCGATTTTATTTGTATTTACACAAATCATTTTGCAGGACTCCATGAAGGCAACAGCTAAAAGAGTTTTTGATATGACAAAAACACAAGCTACAGAACGCAAAAGATTGATAGAAGAATTCCATAAACAAATGAGCAACTTTATACAGCAAGGAGAAATTGAGTTAGAGAAGGCCAAGGATGCAGAAGATCGGCTGCAGGTAAGTTTTCACTAGTTTATGTAGGAGTTGAGAGTAGTTAGTGGGGCTGTTGCCCAACATGCCACCACAGAGCACCACACATGTTTCAACTTCAGGTGGGAAGGGGATAGAGACGATGACGTCATCGTTCCACTAAGTGACACCATAGGGCGCATTGCTAGACCACCAGAACAGGCAGACATGACCACATGATGTCATAGTTAGACAAAGAGTAACCACAATCATGATGACCTCATCAGAGAGTGACTCAACGTGTGATTACGCCATCAATGTCTAGATTTAATTATGTTACAAGTAAATCAATTATTTTAATGAAACAAGTAATAACACTGTTACACGTGTCAGTTTTTATCACACATCATTTGAACAATAATTTGCTTTACATACTTTTAGAATTATCTGTTTCTTTACATAAATTTATTAGTTCTATATTCTATCATATTTTTTACATTTCCTGATCTTTTATATGTCAGTCACTTACCATCCTGAAAAGGACGCTTCTTTAACATGCAAGCTTACAACAAGCCTACTGTTTCATTAGTTTGTCTTTATGCTATCCATATAACTATGATTTGTATTGTTCTTAACAAACTATTTCAATTTATACAAGTTACTTTATACTTTTAACATACGTAAGTTTTACAAATGTGGATGGTGTTTCTGTGGGTGGATTGTGTAACAAAAGATAGTGTTTGTATAGACAGATGGTGTTGCTAGGCGGATGGTCTTACAAAGGCAGATAGTGTTTAACAGGATTGCATAGAGATTTCAACTTACATTTAATTGTGTATGTTTTACAAAAGTGCTTCTATACTTCCGTAGTGATACAAAACACTAAATGTGTATTCATGATATTTGATGGGACATTTCAGTTAGCATACAATTATTGTGTACTTTCTACTCTATACTGTGCCCAACATATAGCTGTTGGTCAAAAGTTCAGACTGTGTCAGTTGATTTAGGATAATTTCAAAATGAAAGATCGATTCAATTCTACTTTTAATATTTATGATTACTTAGACTTAAAAAATACATAAACGTGTGAAATATTTGTTACTTACGATTTCATTATACAATACAACGAATTATATAATGAAAAATCGATTCAATTCCTAGTATCTACTTAAACATGTGAAATGTATAATATTTCATTATACACTGACCCTCAGTGACGTAGTGGTATGTCTGTATAGCCCATTGCATAGCTTTATGCTTAACTACAGACAAACAAAATTATTATACACTAACGGTAATATTTAGTCACAAATTCAATCTAATTATTATTTAAAATATCTCGTGTTATAATGTTTCAAAACTAACACACATTTTGAAACAGTGTTGCAATATAGTAGACGAAGTTTTAAATTGCTGTATGTTAAGGTAATTGACAGCCATATGATAACGGCCAGTTCTGATTTATCTAGCAGCAGCGATAGGTTTATTTAATGACACTTTTTTTTTAAATCAAAGACAGGACAAAGGTTTTGTTTGCATAAACATTTCGATTAGGATTTATTACACTGACATTCAATAAAATAATAATTACAAATAGAACGTTGGCATCCCCCTTCTTCACAAAACATTGTGCCATTTATTATATTACAAATTTCACAATAGTCTTTGTTAACACTAAAACACACGTGGCACATATCCTGGTATCTTTTGATTTCTTTTTCTTGGTTTCTACTGCATTGGTTGCCATTTGATCATAGATGTCTTTGTTATTATTAAATCGTTTTCTTCAGAAGAAGTTAATAATATCTCCTCTATTTTGTTTACATATCTATTTGATTATCATGATATTGATATAACATCTGATAAGGTCCTCCTTACTTTATCAATTATTATTATTTTCTTCTATTACTATAGCCTTAGCACAGCAAATGTCATCATTATTATTTACTAGCATAAAATACCCACGTTCCATTGTGGGATTCTAATATCTCCTCAACATTCACATAGGCTTCAGTGTACCAGTCAAGCATCTTCATTATCATAGTTACTTCTATAGCTACTCCAATGCACCAATTCTTTAATTGATTTGTCTTTTTCCATTTCCCAAACTTAATTCAATCCAACTCTTTTTAAAAGCAAATAGTTTTAATTTAGCATCTCTGATTCATATTTTTCTTCCCATTGTTTATTGCCATTTCCCAAACTTAGTTCAATTCAACTTTTTTTTAATTCTCAGATTTGTATTTTTCTTCCCATGTTTGTATTGAAAATAGTATTTGGCAGCAAACCTCCACATACTGTTCATTCAGTAAGTGAGAATTAGGAAAAAATATGATGTTTTTCTACAGACATTCAGGAAGGGCTATAGGGCATAAATTTGGCCAACATTTGTTTGAGTGAAATCTAAAAAATAATATCCAGGTGCACACTCTCATAATCCCTTTAGTATGGGTTGAATGTTTCAGATTTCTAGGTTATTTCGTCTTAGAGCTATGGCAGTTACACACACATAGGCTCTTTTATTATTATAGATAGCAATAACTTATGTTTTTTTTAAACTTGATCAAGGCTGGTATTTGACATATTTACTGTTGCCTACAGGTAATTGCAACTTAGTAACTTAAGTTGTGAAAGACTCATCTAAAAGTATGTCTTTTTTACTTTGATTGACTTTTTTGATGTTGGTTAAGATCATTTTAGGTGAAAACAGTTTCATATTTTGCAAACAAATACTTATTGGTTTATCCAAATGATTTGAATAAATGCAAACTTTAACTTTATCGTTGTTGTTTGGGTGATTTGTTGTCTCATCCAGTATATTCAGAATATACTTATTGAGTGTGCTCATAATGCTTGTAAGTCTGTATGATTTAGGATTAAATGATATGTTGTATATTTTAGTGGTCACATTATACTTTTTGACTCTCTTAAGCTCTGATTTTTTTTAAATAACATGCCCATCTTCCTTATGGGGACATTGAACAGATACCTAAAAAAACAGAAAATTGTATTAATAAATAAAATTTTGTAAAGAAAATTAAATTCAGATCTACGAATTCTGTATAAGCATTGACGAACATTTGTCCCCTCAATAAGCTTGCATGCCTTTATCGCTGAGTGTCTGTAAAAGAAAGAAGTAAATGAGATCATTTTGTATATAAGTGTAGAAAATCTTATTAATCCATATAAATGATATGAAAACAACTTACAGTAGTTAGAGTATCCAAGTTTTCAGTCTCTTCAACAGTTAGATGCCACAGAAGGAAGTAAATTCAGCATAATTGCAGACACACATTTCTTTCTAATTCATTGAGATCATCATAGCTGAGGGATAGTGGGACTATATCTTACATGAATATAAGTATATATTATCAATATCAAAATAGATCTGTAAGAGTACTTGTTTCATTTAGTTCAGAAACATTTTCAAAAATCATACTTATATCAGATGAGTAGTCCATGGTTATTGCTACTGGAACTAGATACAGTAATTACATTAATATCAAATTCAAAGTGAATGTAGACTGATTTGACTGTCATTTATATATGGATGAGCAACCCAGATCTGTTTATGTATTACAAAAAAGACTTGGTCAACTCAGAACTGACCTTTGTTCATTAGTCATATGTGTGTCAATGACCCGTTCTATTGCTATGCAGCATTTTGTCTGATAGGTAGCAACACTGATTTTAGTTGTTACCATAACATTTTTTTCATATCCATTAATTATATTTACTAAGTCTGGAAATTATAACATGAGATAATTAAACTGAACTTTTGACTGATTTTTCACTATCATTTATAAACTATATAAAATTTTACATACTGAATTGGAATGAACATAATCTGTATGAAATCTAATCCAATAAAATTATAAACTGTGATGTTTATAGTACCTGAAGTTTTGTTAAGTATGTATAATAGCATATTGGGCTATGACGAAATGTGAGTTTTATATAAGAACACTGAATTGTATAATTCATATTGCCGAAACATTGTTTCAAAATATTTGAAATAAATACTTGATTTATAATTAAAAGTCCTTTTATGATTATGTTTATTTGGAAAACTAATAAGTTTAAATGACTTTTTGAAAGAAATGGCAATAGAATTTCTGGTTTGTAGAAACAAAAGTGTTACATGGTTTAGGTGAACACAAGGTCAAACATTTCAATATCATCATCAGTAATATGTGACCACTTGACAACCTCCTAACAAACAGCTGTCTTGATATCAGTGTCCACCCCATTTGTATGTGTGACCATGTGATGACCTTTGTATTTCCTAAAAAACAGCAGTCTTGACATCAGAATGAGGTTTATCTGAAAGTTTTATGCATACAACTTTAAGTGATTGATAAGTATTGCTATATTAGATAATAGTAAAATTAAACAGTTAGTCATTCATTTATTATACTTAGTTGAAGCAAAATGAAATCACAGAATGAAAATGTAGATTGTTAAATAAGCATCCATTTCAAGACAATAAAAGTATGTTAAGTAAATTATTGGTTGTAATAACTGCCTCATTCAAATAATGGATAAAAAAAAACTGACATATGTCATAATAGTTGCGTCATTAACTTGTGAAGGTGAAACAGCAGATGTCCTATGGAACATTGTCTACTTAAAGTAAAACTATCCTTAGTAATGATAACATCTTCGACCCATAGAAACACTGTAAAAAGTATGTAAATTAAGTGACATAATTGGTCAAGAACAATAAATATCCTGGTTATATGGATAGAATGAAGAGAAAATAGTGAAAGTTCACGACATTTAAATACGCATCTTTTTCAGGACAATCATTGTTAAAAAAGTATGTTCAAATATAGAAACTAAAACTGTAATCAGTATCTTCAATCATGAAAACACAATTTGCTGTCTTGTTCAATATTTACAAAAAAACAGTAGGTATGATAAAATCCTTTCAGGTGTGCAATAAAAGAGTTATTAACATTATCATCCTGTTGAAACACAAGTACATGAAAAATAAGAGGAGAAATGTTGAAACCTGCATGTGGTCCTACGAAAGTGTAGAAACTCTTTTATAAAACATATGCAATTAAACATAAGTTAAAATCTCTATGCAATCCTGTTAAACACTATCTGCCTTTGTAAGACAATCTGCCTAATAGAATCTTAGTAACACAAACCACCTAGCAACACCATCCATCTATACAAACACTATCTTTAGTCACACAATCCGCCTACAGAAACATCATCTGCCTTTGTAAAACTAATTAACATGTGTAAAATGAAATATTTTGTCAATAAAAATAAAAATAATAGCTATATGAATAGCATAAAGACAAATTTGTGAAAGAGTAAGAATGTTGTAAGTTTACATGCTAAACAAGCGTCCTTTTCAGGATGGTAAGTGATTTACATTTATCAGGAAGTGTATATAGTATGATTAAATATAGAAATGATGAATTATTGAAGTGTTTTATATATAAAGCAATGGCTAATTCAAAAAGTATGTAAAGTAAATTGTTGGTTATAATATTTGATTTGTTCAAATGATGTGTGATAAAAACTGTTATGTGTAACAGTATTATATTACTTTTTCGTTAAAATAATGATTTTATTTATAACATAATTAAATCTAGACCTTGATGACATAATCACATGTTTAGACACACACGATAATGGAACTATAACTGGTGACACCATTGTCTACCCCACTGCCTGAGGTCGACACTTGTGGCGCCCTCTGGCAGCGTGTCCCTTAAATACTGGTGACTTTCTCTGCACATGTGGAAATATTAGAATTAAGCAGTATTATTACATTTTCTCAAATGTAACAAGATGTGAATACCACCTTGTTACACAGTGGTTTATGTGTGTGGTTCATGCCTATATGTTAAGTTTGTTTTGTCCACCTTCGTGCAAAGTTACTCATCTGGTCTGACTGGATACATTACAGAATGTTTATGGGTGTTTTTAATTTTACACTTGCATTTGTGTATATAAACAGAAGTTGATTCAACAACAACAGAAACATCAGCAACAAATGAGGATTTCTCAGAGTCAACGGCTAAAGATTTTGAAACAGCTAGGCGAGCAATTTTTCCAGGTATGTCAGAGCAGTTTTCTTTTTAGAATTTAGTGCCTAGTATAGATACAAATATTGAACACCAGTTTCAGATAACGATTTCCATGTAATTAAAAAAAGTGTGATATTTCATAAATTATTCCTTCTTGCACACACATTTATTCGTAGAGTTCGTAAGGGATTTTGTTTCCGTGTGAAATTCAGTCAAAAATTCGTTTTTTTAAGACTTCCATTATACTAAACTAAATATTTTTGTCACTGTGTTCTTAGAACATCTTTATATATATATATATTGGTTCTTGATAATGAATTAAAATTAAAGAACGTTTTCAGGGTATGGAAGAACTAGAGAACAGACATGTTGGTCAGTACTCCTCTGTTCAGACTGATCTGCGGAAAGAGATGGCACTTCTCCAGAAGAAGATTTTAATGGATACTCAGCAGCAGGAGATGATGAACGTTAAAAAAAGCCTGCAAAGTATGCTGATGTAAAACACATTTTTCTTTTAAAGTTTACTCATATAGAGACGAGCATTCACCACCAGGTTTCAAAGCTGTTGTTTGGCACGATTCACTTTATTGGTCAGTTTTATCAGTTCTGTTATAAAAGTGGCTTTTGTTTTTACTTAATATTTCTTTATCCTATTTTCTCAGAAAGTTTTGTGTTCATATGAACTGAAAATACATTAAACGTTTATCTCAAGTTTGTTTTTTGTTCGTAAATATGAAATTGTATCATATGAAAAACAGTAACAACTTCTTGGTTAGTATTAAACGTATAGCAAAACAAGAGAAAGTTTAAAATACTGAATGAAGAAACTATCATTTCTCTGAGAACAGACAGCTGTCACACCAACTTTATTTTAAGATTTAGCCAGAGTCATCTTAGTAGATATGATTTTGGACACAGTTTGGCCGGACATGACCAAATGGTTAGCGTGTCGAACTGTGAATCGAAGAGTCCGTGCCTCGCGTTCAAAATAGTGCTCTGCCATTTGGGGTCGTGGGTGCGATTAAAGTAGCCGAACAGTTGGCGGTTGTTGTTGTTGACTAGCTGCCTTCCATATATTCTGTTAGTTCGAAATTAGGGACGTCTATGCACAGATAGCCAGTGTATGTCTTTGCTCAAAGATACAAAACAGACGGAATCTTGAAATGCAGTTTATTTTGGTTAAATTAGAATCACGTTAATGATACAGCTCCATCATCTAATTTATTTTATTTTTTTTTTGTAATTAAGCACAAAGCTACACAATGGGCTATCTGTGCTCTGCCCACCACGGGTATCGAAATCGGGATTCTAGCGTTGTAAGTCCGCAGACATACCGCTGTGCCACTGGGGGGGGGGGCATCATCTAAACATCAGAAATCATAAACACTCCATCAATAGTGTGGGAATTAAATTAAAACAGTGCTTTTTTTTTAGAAAGTAAGTTGATAACTTTTGTAACTCTTGTACCGAAGATAAATGTTAGTGATGACAAGTTAGTTTCACACTAAGAAGAAGAATTCATAATAATAAGATGAAAATGTGCAGGTTTTTCTTCTTTTTAGTCTACAGTTCAAAGGAAACCTAAACCAGATATAAGAACAACAAATAACAAGAGAAGAACAGTATAGATCGAGTTGTATTATAACAAACTACTGTCACGAGGTAGCAACTTCTACCTATTAACTGTATTTATAGCATTCAATCTTTCAATATACAATTCCTACAGATCAAAGCGAAGGAGAACTCGAGTTCTCAGAGCAATTACATTTAATATACCAGCCCCGTAGATAGAAGTGGCTTTTGTTTTTATTTGAGATTAGGCCAGGTGGTTAGGGCACTCGACTTGCAATCTGAGGGTCGCGGGTTCGAATCCCCGTCACACCAAACATGCTCGCCCTTTCAGCCGTGGGGGCGTTATAATGTGACGGTCAATCCCACTATTCGTTGGTAAAAGAGTAGCCACAGAGTTGGTGGTGGGTGGTGATGACTAGTTGCCTTCCCTCTAGTCTTACACTGCTAAATTAGCTAGAGCAGATAGCCCTCGTGTCGCTTTGCGTGAAATTCAAAAAATAAACAAACAAATACTTGAGATTTTTCTATCCTATTTTCTCGGAAGTTTTTGTGTTCCTATGAAATGAAAATATATTAAATGCTTTTCTCAAGTTTATTCGTAAATATGAAATTGTATCGTATTTGAGCCTAAGTATTCTCTGACACCAACCTTTATGGATTCGTTTTTCTGTGCTCATTATTTCTCAAAAATGCCGTCTTTCTTCTTGCATGTATCAGTGTATTATGAAATACAGATTTTCATGTGTTTTTAAATGTTTTCTTTTTAAACTTAGTATCAGTTTTTGTATTCACTACTATACAACCTAGTTTTATACTATTTCAAAAGTAATGTCTCTTCCTTTGTTCATACGGTACTTTATATAATATAGTCTCTTTGGGCATTTTCGCGCAGAGCCACTCGACGACTATCCATCCGTAATTTCGAAGCGACAGACTAAGTGGAAGGCAGCTAGTTAACACCACCTAACGTCAACCTTTGAGTTACTTTTTACCAACGAACAGTGAGATTGACCGTTATATTATAACGCCCCCACGGCTGAAAGAGCGAACATGTTCGGTGGTGGGATTCGAACCCGCGACTCATGGACTGCAAGTCGGGTGTCTTAACATTTAGGCCTACACACCAAAGTATGTCTGTAACCAGTATAGGCAATGTTTCAACGAGTGTGGAAACCAAGTTACTATCTGGTGTATTAAAGTAGTGTTATGCAACAAAACCCCGTATTCTAAGTATCCCATCACTTTCATGCATAAGTTGCGGAAGATCTGTTGTAGTGCGAATCATGTCTATGAGTTATAAAAGAAAATCTTTACAACACCCTTAACTTTGCATGAACTATATATGATTATTGAAACATTACGTTTTGTTAACATGAATAAGGTGCTTTAAACAATTCTAAAGTCAGCTTAATCTCTGGTTTAATTGTACAATACTACTGGCTAGCTCATCATTTGGTAATGGCTATAGTCACGTGACAGTGTTTATATAACATCCTGTGGAATTGGTAGCTAGCCCATAACCCACATTTAACTTTATTTGTTTTGACAAAATTTTAAATACCTAAGTACTAGACAGGTGAACGAAACCATTCTGGTTTATTGTCAAATGAGCATAAAAGATGTATTTAACTTAAAAATGTAACTTTCTTTTGTAAGACAGATGAAGTTAAATATAGGTCAGCATTCCGTCGCACTACAGAGTAAAACCGAATACTGTTTTTGTAAGTTTATCTTAAAGAAACTAAGAAATCGTTTCCTAGTTCTTAGCTGTAGTTAAGTATATGAAACTTTAACAAAACAATGGCAATTGTGTGACGTACTACTTAGTTTGTGAAGAATGTAAGCACAATCAGATGAATGGCTAATCAACAAATACACGTTTAAAATATATAAGCTCTAGCTTCATTATGTCGTTCGTGTATCGATGACACTTGCTTTTTTAGTATTTTAATCAGAAATAGAGACTAATGAAAGGTGTTGAAACGTTCTCTATCGTACTGTGTATGTATATAACTAAAATAAAAGCTGGCAACAGAGCGAGACAGGTTTTACGATAAACTGTCATTTTTGTTTTATTTTATGGAAATAGGACAACAAACAATTTTGTGCAAAGCTACAAGAGGGTTATCTGAACATAGCCGTACCTAATTTGAAACTGATAGACCAGAGGGAAGGCAACACGTTAGCCAACTCTTGAACTGTTCTGGTCTGGTCTAGTAGGATTTGACCGTCACTGTTATAGCGCGTCCACTGCAACAACGGGACGCAGACCACGAGCACTCATAATTCACAGTTCGGTTACGGTAACTGTTATGCTATGGCCAGCCAATTATTTTCAACATATTATTATTTTAAATATAGTGAACATTTAAAGCATAATTATAATAGCCAGGTTAGATATTTTAGAGGTATTTTACAGTGCGACTATGAAATTAGTTTTCAAAAAGTTATTCCAAAGTAAATGAGATATAGTCCAGTACACGTATATACTTTTAAAAATCCGTGTTTTATGTGAAATTACGCCCTAATAATACTAATAAATATTTCTCATATACCATACAAAAAAAAAAAAAAATCAGCGAAGTATTTTACATTACTTTAACCTTTAAAGATCAAGATTGTGAAATTAACGTATTTTGGAAGATTCCAGACCAGATTTGTTTTTGAAAGACACGGCATTATTATTCTCATGATGAAAATTCAAATTAATCTTTTAATTACTTTTACACTGTCGTGTTTTATTGTTGTTTTTAACGTATTATAGTGCTCGTAAATGGAGATAGATTTGAATATATAAACATATACGCATAGAACAGAGAAACCAGTGACACGTTGCCGTACGGCAGTGGGTTAATAAATTTCTTCTTCTGAAATCACTAACCATTCTAAAGACTAGTAATTTTAGTATGACGGTACGCGAGTTCATAATTAGAAGTCAAGTAAAATATTAATATTACTTCTGCTTTCTGACATTCTAAGCAATAAGAGAAAATACTTAACACTTTAAAGCTAGATTCAGTGTGACTACTCCAAATTTTTGATATGATGAATTTTACATTTAGGATTATGTAAGACTGATATGATTATTAATATATAACCGACAAAAGCATGGTTGGTGAAACTAACGTATTACTCAACAGAACTCTTGTTTAATACATTATTTCTCAGGCAAGCTTCCTGAAACTGCTTTGAATAGCATTATAACCATACCTCTATGAAATTCTTTTTTAATAATATTATTATTAACTCATGATTTATACAAGAAAACTTTCTTCCTAAATATAACAAGACAATTATGTAAAGTACATTATCATTCTGTATGCTAGCTAACAAAAGTTGGCAAGTGAACACCGTGACTTAGTTAAAAACATAATATTCTCACCAAACAAGTGGAATGTAAATTAAATAACTGATACTTGAAACCGTCAATACTTGATGAAATTCCATAATTACAGAACTGAGGAAAAACAAGACAATTGTACGTTTCATAAATACATCATCTAGATACAAGACAAACTTAGTATTACCAGTTTCAATTTCACTTATGTCGGTCGCTGTTCCGTGAGTCATACAATTAATGTTACTTTTTTACAAAAACCACCAACTACACTACATTTAACTCGACTTGATTTTCAATTTTTTTTTTCCAAAGAACTTATTTAAAACTGAAAAATATTTCAAAC
Organism: Limulus polyphemus; assembly: GCF_000517525.1. Classification (NCBI taxonomy): domain Eukaryota; kingdom Metazoa; phylum Arthropoda; class Merostomata; order Xiphosura; family Limulidae; genus Limulus; species Limulus polyphemus. The sequence goes on from NW_013666700.1 coordinate 24,323, forward strand.
AATACCTTAATGAGTATGTTTCAGTTCATAAGGTTTTTCAAGAATACCTTTAGTTAATAATACAAGTTTTGTTATTGACTTCATTTGTAAAAGAACTTATTAAAAGATGAAATTATTAAGTTTTATATACATTTCAGTATAATAGTGAAATGAAATCAGGCAAGCACAAACTTACACAAAAAACTTAGTAGCGTGGTATTTAGGTACACTGATAGCTAAATGTTTCCGCGATGTAGCAGGTTCTGGAAACGTTATGTAGAGAATAAACTAAACCAGATAGTAAAGTGAAAAAAATACACACATAAATAAATGAATAAAATCTTTATTCAAAAGAATAGTGTTGTTTACTAACTGACCGACTTGTTGTTTGTACTCAAACTGGCTGCTGTAGCTAAAGAGGCTTTCCAAACAAAACCACACTTTTAGGTTGAATGCGGTATCCCATAATCCATGGACTACCCATGTCAACGACTAATGCAAGTTCAAGGGAAAGAACCCCAACTTATAATAATTTGTCCAAGTTTCTGTGACATACCTTAAGATCGACTTGCCGCAGGAACAAATTAACACAAACTTGTAATGGCTAAGTAAAAGGAATAGAATATATTTACGTCATTATCTTTAATATACTTATAGATAATCACTCGGTACTCATTAGTCAAATCGGATGACAAGATTTCATTTTTAATGTTGTTGATCAAGATTTCCTGTTCTAATTTTCGCAACTCTTTTTTACTATGGTGCTGATAAAATGTTACTTGTACATGACACGGAACTGTTTAAATTGGAATGCATCTTTCTGTAGGCATCATCAACTTTTAAAGAATCCCCAACAATGGGTTTTATTTTTACCATAAAGAAATTTATTTTATTTGTTCCTCCAAGGACTGTTACAGAGATATTATAAAGGGACAAGGAAATATAAATCACTAAACGAAACACTTAATCTGTAAAATAATTAGTTTATTTTCTTTCCTTACATTTCACGCTCAGAAGTCCCCCCTCCCCTTGGGCGAGTAAAATATGTTTCCGTTTGTGTGCTGGATGCTTGGAGAAACATGTTTCTTGAAAGTGTTTCCTTGCATATGCTGGATGTTTTTAGAAGCAATAAAACATGTTACCTGGAGTAGGCCCGGGTTATACTTTGAGAAACATGTTTCCAGAAACATTTTGCCTTTGGCCAAGCAGGAAAAAGTCTTTAAGCATGTGACTCATCAGTGGTGTAACTCTGCAAGATGCAACTTTCTTCAGAAGATGGTATGTTTTCGGTAGCTGCTAAAATAAGTCATTTTATTAATATGTACGATCACAGAGTATATCTGTTCAACGGGAAAAGCACAGAACATCAAATAAGCTATATGTATATAGCCTATTTTTAGTAATAGTTTCGGTTGGCAACATTATAATGGCTTAAACCATGTGCACCGGTAGCTTAAAAATGTTTATTGACAAATTTTGAAGAAATGTGTTTTGTTGTGTATACAGGGCTTTAATGTGTTACTAATTTGACCTCCATTTTTGAAATATATATATATATATACACACACACACACACACACACACATACATACATACATATATATATATATACACATACATACATACTAGCGTAAAATACCCACGCTCCGCTGCAGGATTCTAAGGTCCCCTCATTGTACTAGTCAAGAGTCTTCATTATCTTAATTACTTCTATAGCTACCCCAATTCTTTAATTGATTTGTTTTTCCATTTCCCAAACTTAATTCAATCCAACTCTTTTTAAAAGCAAATAGTTTTAATTTAGCTTCTCAGATTCGTTTTTTTCATCCTGTGTTTTTATTTGAATTCTTCGAATTCTCCGATATTCTCTGATTCATATTTTTCTTCCCGTTGTTTATTGCCGTTTCACAAACTTAGTTCAATTAAACTTTTTTTTTAATTCTCAGATTTGTATTTTTTTTCCCATG